>NC_091750.1:34112317-34212317 GCF_043380555.1 Nothobranchius furzeri | reverse complement strand
GGAGTTTTTAGTAAAATGACCCCTTTAAAAATAAAATTTACCTGCATATTCGATAATTTAATAATAATAATTTCTTACTTTATTGATCGTCTTTATTGTTCTCTGCATACGACCCATCCTTATTGTCCACGAGGATCAGTGGGCTGCAGTTTATATCGCCCGGCCCGCGGTTTGCATTCCCTGGGGATCAATTATTTGACTTTTCAATCAGAGGACAACCACTCTTCCAGTTCAGCCACATAATCTCTTAATTTATGAAGATTAATGCAGATTTTTCATTACGTAGAACTCGTACAAACACTACGAAGTCTAAGAAGACGCTTCAATTTTCTGGTAGAAATTTTAAACACCCAATGCATTTTGAGCATTCGTTTAGTCTAAAGTAGACCGTTGCAGGAGAAGTTTGACTAAATCCCGTTAATTGAGGATTAAAAATAACAAAATATTGAAATCTGACTTTGGATTTTTACCTTTAGGCCCATTCTACTTTTAGACAAGCCACTTTTCATCTCAGCTCACTCCGAGTTAAAGAGGAACACAATCAACAGAGTTAAACCTTTTTCCTTCCTTCATGGCAGCTCAAGCTTCAGAAGAAGCTAAAAACGCGGCGTGACGTTTTTGTTTTCAAACGTGTTTCTGCTGTCTTTCAGCCAGGAACCATGATCGAATGGGGCAACCGCTGGTAAGGCGAGCTTCCCTCTATTGCAGATGTGTTTGTGCAGCGCTGAGAGGTAGACGCGAACATCCTGAAAATGCCATCTCTCATGACAGGGCCAGGGCGATCAAATACAGACAGAAAAACAACGAAGCAGTGGGCGGCTTCTTCACCCAGATTGGAGACCTGTACGTCGTTCATCACTTGTGGGGTAACACGACACTTTATTGTAGTAAAACGTTAATTTACGTTTATTTCTTGGGTAAACGGGTGCATATGTTTCTGTATGCATCCTGTTGGTTCCATTTGCAAGTTTTACCCAAAGGCGAAGCAGACTCAAGCCTCTGTGGTGTTGTTTCTGTTACCTGCTAGCCTATGAAAGCCTCCAGTCCCGAGAGGAAACGAGAAACTCTGCCTGGCAGCAGGAAGGGTGGGATGTAAATGTGTATTATACAGGTAAGTCACGCTGATATTTATAATGAATCTGTTTTATGACCTTGATTTACGCAGTTTATAGATTAGTGCTTCCTCTGAGATTTTTAGCTGTTAGTTCCATATATTCTCCTGTGATTTTGACTGTGTGATCGCTGGAATCGCTCTAGATGTGTTTCCTCCTTTCCGCAAAATTAAAATTCGACCCCGTTTGTTTAAATGTTTGCAGTTTTGTTCATTTTATTTTAATTGGGTGTGAATAGGAACCATAAAGTGATAAAATACCAGTTTATTCTAATAAATATCTAAAGTTTATCGTGCTGTGACTCATTAAGGACCACTTAATGAGAGTGCACGGACACGGCAGCACGTTAAAAACAAATACAGGCCAGAACCAGCTCAATGCCAATTCATTCATCTGACTTTGTCTCTCCTCAGTGCCTCTGATCAGACACATGGAGTCTAGAATAATGATTCCCACCAAGAGTTCCCCTTTGCAGTGAGAAGACGAATAAAGACCGCTGGCAGCTCCACATGGTGAACTCTAAGATCGGATGTATCTCCTGGTGTTAAATCTACTGGATGAGCTGTGTTACATTAGCGTCTGGTTTCATATTTGCACTCCAGCTGCTTATTAAAAGTACACATACAGTGTATGAGTTTTTGTTTGCGGATTCCAAACTCCTGATTTTTCACCCTCAAATGTTCAAACATCAGGATAAATAGAGGAAAACAAATGAAAGTGAAGTTAGACAGAGAAAAGCCATTTGTGGAAAGATGTTCATGAGTAAAATGTGTAGGTGTAAAAACATATGACCTGTTTGTGTTTTATTTAGCATTTTGAAGTAGATTTTTTGTCATTTCTCCACTGTTCCGTTTTTGCTTCCACTCTGAGTTTTATGTGATTTGCAATGAAATCAAGATTGTCTTCGCTGCAGTAGGAAAAATAAAACAGGCAACGTTATTATGAGCTGGAAGAATTGTGTAGAGTCCAGAGGTAAAACAGGAAGTTTTAGTTCATAGTTGTCAAGATTTTCAAAATAAGACTTTCCTAAAAAGGCCTTCCAAGCAAGTTATTAATAAATGTTTGGTTATGTAAACGTAAAAAATTCTGAATCTGGTTTTGCTAAAAGTTGTAACAAAGGAAATCGCTTCACTGTTTTCTGCTGTCCTGTGCACGCTTCGGAAACGAGAATAAAGTAATCGCTGTGGTTAGCTGGACAGCTACATGGCAAAGTGATATTTCTAAATGATGTTTTTCCAGAATAATTTAACATGATTTGGTCTAAATGTTTGTCCAAGTTAATCATGTGATCATCATAAGATCGTTATTATGGAATGGTGACAGAAAATTAAAAGAAACTGAGCAAATGTTTCTATACAGGTTTACTTAAATTAACAATCTTTCTTTAGTCTTTATTTATTTATGTATTTATTTATTTTTTGTGACTGCTACAGTATTACATTTTAAAGTTTTTCTCTATGATCCAAGATGAAAGAATATTAAAATCAAAATAATTTAATAACTTATGCATCAACTTCAGATTTGAAATAATAGATAACACAAATCTGTCACCGAAAAAAATTAAACAGAATTATTAAAGCATCTGAAAAAAAATTGTGGTTGAAATAAGTTTTGAAACAGTACTAACTTCCCAAAAGTCAGCCTTGTCACAACATGAAAAGTAGTGGCTAAATTTACATCGTTGGTTTTTCCAATCTCCGCACCAAAAAGGCTAATTTTACTTTTCAAAACACTCTTATTGTTTTGATTAATTAAAAGATCATTGCTAAACATGAAAGGAAGCGATGTGAAAAGCAAAAATAATTCTCTAAATTTGAACACCTTGGTCACTTAAACAGTGCGGGATTAAATGAGGCGCAATCTCGAGCTTTTAATTTGAAATACCAATACGGAAGTTGTGTTTCAGTAAAACTCTTCCGAATTCCGCGCCCCAGCGGAGCTGTAGCCCCTGTTTTTAGAGTACACGGCAGTTCAGCTGCGTGTCGTCGGATGTTTTTCGTTTGCGACGCGGCGGGACGTGGTGGCTTTTCCCGCCGTCGGTGGTGCGCCTCTCGCGGGTCTACATTTAACCCGAGTGAGTGCAGCTAGCTAGGGAGGCGCGGTCCCCGAGTGGAGAAACTCCGCTCGTTACCGACACTAGCATGGACCTGCACATACTGGACCACAGGCTCCGAGTCACCTGCATATCCAAGAACGGGCTGGCGAACTTCACACACGCTCTCATTAAACTGATATTCCTCCGGAACAGAACGCGGTGAGTACAGCAGGCCCGGTGGCCGGGAGTCGCTGCTGAATCAGAACCAGAACCAGATTAGTTGTCCGGTACGGGTTGTTCACCCACTGTGGTGCAGCTGCTGAGCCATCTCTCTCTCTCTCTCTCTCTCTCTCTCTCTCTCTCTCTCTCTCTCTCTCTCTCTCTCTCTCTCTCTCTCTCTCTCTCTCTCTCTCTCTCTCTCTCTCTCTCTCTCTCTCTCTCTCTCTCTCTCTCTCCTGCTGACTTGTGTTCTCTTACGTCATACTTTGCAGGAAGAAACATGTTATGAAGTTTTGTTTGTATTTGTTTATGTTAGAATTTGGCGCACATCACAACACCCAATACACACATTTATGATTAAATATAAACATGTTGGCCGGTGATGTATGAAACTGAACCGATTCTGCTAATGAGGCTGACGCTTGACCTGCCGATGCCGATTTTTCCCAAAGAGTCATAGCTTTATTATTTTCCAGAGGGAAGTTGTACAGCACACGAGGAGCAATAAAATAGGTCAAGGGTCGAATTCCATGAATCCTGCAGCTCCAGGGAAGAAGCTGTTTCTCATCCTTGTTGTCCATGCTTGATCTTCTGCCTGAGGGAAGGAGGGTGGACCGCTCTTTATGGATCTGTTGTATAAATTTCTGCTTGAGAAGTGACGCTGCTCTTGGTCACTTTTTGAACAAACCATACCTCACCACTCGCTGCAGCTTCAGACGCGTTCCTACACCAATGGAAAGTTTCAGGAACTTTTCCACCACTCACCAGGAAAAAGAAGTAGGGCTGCAGTTATCGAATGTTTTTGTAATCGAGTACTCTATCGAATCTTTTATCGATTAATCGAGTACTCTAATAAATTACTCTTTTGCGTTTTTAAACCATTATATCAAATAGCATGTTATAAAATATGAAAGACCTCTTAAAATGAGAAAGCAATTGCCAGTTATTCTTCAAGTTTTATTCAAAATTTGTTTTCAAAACGTCAGCACTTCATCTTTACTTCACAGTAAACAAATGCGAGCGGCTGCGGCCCAAACAGCACCAGAACCGCTCACGGTGCATGCGCAAACATGGCTCGCCAGCTATTTCCCTATTAACACACGTCTGTTTTCATTTCTACACTTTTTTTTGTCTCACACTAACAAGGATTGTCGAAAGCATGTTTGCCGTGATTATGTCAAATTATACTGATCACAAAACATTTATTTACTTTCTTTCGTTTTTCTCCGCCACTCATAAACACCGGTGTCCTCCTGCAGCGATCCTGAGCGACAACGGACATCAATAACAACACAGTAAAAAGTCCGACGTGTTGTAAAAACTGCAATTTTTTTTAGCACATTTTAAGTCCGACGTGTTGCTACCAGACGTACGGTGTGAGCTGAAACTGAGAGCTACAAATGAAGAAGTCACACAGCATCTGCAGAATATATAGAAATACAGGCTAAAATGCATTATCTTGTAGAGGCTCCGAGTCCGCTTGCAGAAGTGACATTTACAGGTGCTGCAGCGTGGAGGATGTGGTGTTGTGGTAGGCTAAACCCATTTTACAGTATTTATACTGGAGTATGTTTTCCGCCTTACGATGTGAAAAATGGTCCCACACCTTTGACATTTTCTGTCTTTTTCGCACTCCACCGGGGTTCACGTTGTCCGCCATGGCTTAAAAGAAGGTTAAGTTGCGTTCGCTACTCGCGTGTGCATTCAGTGCAGTGTGTATGTGCGTCACTTATTTCGGTCCGGGTGAAACATGACCACGGGTGATTGCAAAGCCATGAATTAATTAAACATGAATTAAACGAAGCTTCGAGGCAGAGAATTTGACTCGAGGATTTTTTGTACTTGAATTATTCAAGGTACTCGAGGAATCGTTTCAGCCCTAAAAAGAAGTTAGCACCGCAACACAGAAACCAGCATTTTTCTCATGAATTAGAGCCATTGTTGGGGGTTTTAATGATGCCCACGTAAAGGTCAGGGGTCATGTGCAGACCCAAACGTTTACCAGATTTTACAAGCACCTTCGTTTCATCTTTGCTGCAGTTTATTTGCCTCACCAATTAGCAAGCTCCTCTACTTCCTCATCACACTCCGTGTTGGGCATCAAACCAGCAACAGCGGCGTCATCTGCGTACTTCACAGAACAATTGTGGGAGTTACGTGAACAATAGGGGGCCCAGGACACATCCTTGCAGAGAGCCGGTAATGAGACGATAACAGAAATGTAGAAAAGCCAAGAAACCGTTAATTTATTGTTTCCAAAGCTGTAATTAACTAAGTTATATTTTTCATTTCTGGTTAACTTGAAAATCACGATTGTAAAAGGAAATGATTAAAAATGGAAGATCTGATGTTGCTGGTGTGATGAGTTCATGGACCAGTAATAATGTTGGATTTCCTTTATTACTGCCGGGGAATGGTGCGTTCACAGACCCAACGGCCACTGTTTAAGCCACTCAAGCTGAATTTTAACTGAATCACGTCATTTTCTAATATTTGCCTTTCTTTAAGAAATTAAACAACCCAAATCTGAAACGTTGCGTCTCTCCAGCACAAAGTCGACCTCCTTTGCTCACAAACCTACTTCCAGTTTACATTTCATCCACGTTCCACGAAGGCATCCGTTTAGGGTTTTCCAGTTAATCCCTGGACATCCTTCCATTGTTCCGTCATTATCTATTCCTCCTGGCTGTCCCGCACTCGCACGACAGGAGGAAGAGCTCCACATCTGGACACCACTGGTGCTCTCGTTCTGACCTGCATAGCAAGTAAATGTAAACGCTAACGTCTCACACACACACACACACACACACACACACAGCTACGTGCTGTTAATATTAGCCACACCAATGCCCTTAATCGTTTGCCTGCGTAACTTTTTGAAATTGTCGTCTTCCTTCTGAGCTAGCGTTGAGTTACAGCGTTAGTTCTGACATGTCTTCAACAGCAGCATCCGTGACACACACTTCAGTCATGCAACGGCTGCAGGGGCAGGTTAACGGGGTCGGGAAGAGATTGGGCAACATTTTTCAAACATATTTAATTATTACCACAAGTGAGCCTGCACTTTCTAGCTGAGTGAGCTTCCTGTGTCAGACAAATGTCCGGTCGAGTCCATCCTGACCTCTCTTCCTCTCCTTTTCTTGGCTGTTGCTGATGCTTTAATGTTGCATCATTGTGCTACGTTGTGGATGTGTTTTGCCTTGATTTTCCTGTTCTTATTCCATAATGTGTGTGTGTGTGTGTGTTTCTCCCATTCTCCGTGCAAAAACAAGTCCGCTGCAGCCCGGATGGCTTCCCAGCCGTCCGTTCCCTTTTTCCAGGCCTCTTCTATTCAGTAAAGGACAATGCTGACGGCCTCTCTGAGAAGAATTTTACTGAGCTGATCACTTACACTAGCGCTATAGCTGCACAGCATCTGTTTTCCAATGAAAATGGAGTTGTGGCGCATAAAATAAATAAAAGATGGACAGAATTAAAAGTCTTAAGTTTTTAGATTTTAGTTGCTTTACGGACAAAGCAGCCCAACCATCAACGGCCGGGATCATCCCTGCAGCAGCTCTGCAGGAACCGGCAGCTCTCCGTTGGCGGTTAGCTGTTAGCTAACATGACCTGTAATAACTAGAGATGCTGAAAAAATCGATTCAAGTCTGAATCGGGATTCTTTTTTTAATAAAGATTCAGAATCGATCCCAAGAACTGAAATATTTGGCACGTTACAGGTCTGAGACGCACTTTTTTATCTTTGTTAGGAGAGTCAGTACTCCGATTACTTTTGTGCTCCCATAAACTGATGATTTATGTTAGAATCTGCTGATAAGAGGACACGTGAATGTAATTATTTCCATACTCAGAAATCTGAGATATTCTCATATTTATTTTCTAAGTTGATAAATGAGTACTCAGGATTACTCATATAACTTGTTTCTACACATGCTTGAAAAGTATTTGACCGTATTACTTTCAAAGCTACTGTTAGGTAACTACAGATGTGTTATATTTTACAAGGTAAGCAAAAATAAATGTTAAAAGATTGTTTTTGTTTACAGTTTTAGAATCACTTTAGTTTACCTTGTACATTAGCATCTTTGGAGCTCGACCAGTTTAGTCAAATAAAAACGTCCCGTAGCTTTAACTAACTTGTAGTTCATCCTGGAGCTGACACTCTTTGTTAATACTGATTGTGAATCGATTTAAATCAAGAATCGATTCTGAATCGAATCGACACCCCGAGAATCGGAATCGAATCAAATCGTGAGTCGCTCTGAGATTCACGTCTCTAGTAATAACGCGTCACTTTTCCACCTGTGTGCTTCACTGATGGTTTCACCTTAAGAACTCGACCGTCCTCTGAAGTGACTAAAGGAGCTCAGAGTTCTCCGTTCCTCCGCTCTTATCGTGTTTTCTCAGCTGGAGCATCCGTTGTGCCCCCCACCCCCGCCATTACCAGCAGCAGCTCTCCGTCTCCAGCTATCGCCACCACCCGTTGTCTTCTTCAGCTCGATCAAAGTCCAGAGTTGGGTGTGTTCGGTTTTCAGCCCCATCAGGACTATCGGAGTATTGTTTTCTGGTGTTTACAACAGTTTTCCTACTTAGTTTTTAAGTAAAGATAAAGCTGAAGACTTTTTTCATCTGACACGCTCACTTTTGATGCTGAGCAGCTTGGTCTCTGATAACAAATCACCTGCATTTACAAACAAGTTAACAACAGGCAGTTTATAAAGTTTTTCTCTCAAACTCCAAATTTTTTTTGCAACGTAATCAATTTTTTTTAATTTGCATAATTTAATGTTCTCAATTTACGCTCAGATGGGTCTTTGAAATATTTTCCAGCAGAATTCCAGCTTTAGATGTTGTTATCTGGAACAGGGTTATGCTGATTCTATTAAAGCGAGTCATCAAGAGACTCATGAACTAAAGTTTGCAGATGAACTGTTCAATAGAAATAATGGTGCATTTCTACACAGCAGGGGTCTCATTCATCAAGCTAGCTTACGCACAAAACGGGGTTGGAAAACTGCGTAAGCAACTTTCCACACAAACTTTGGGATTTATGAGAAAAAACTTAGCAGAAAAATGTGCGCGACATTAAGTTGACTAAGGACCTGGCTTACACACATGCTGGACATGGAGAGCACCTGCAGTGCTGCTGCTGAGAAGGATAAAGTTATGAAATCCTGCAGCATTATCACTTGTACTGCTTTTTTTTCACACAGAACAAGATCGATAGGTGGATTGGTGCTGCATCTGCAGTGATGCGGGCGTTGTACCGGTCTGTCGTGGTGAAGAGAGAGCTGAGTCAGAAGGTGAAGCTCTCGATTTACCGGTGGATCCATGTTCCTACCCTCACCTATGGTCATGAGCTTTGGGTAGTGACCGAAAGAACGAGATCACAGATACAAGCGGCCAGAATGAGTTTCCTCTGCAGAGTGGCTGGGCTCTCCCTTAGAGATAGGGTGCTTGGTCATTCAGGAGGGGCTCGGAGTAGATCCGCTGCTCCTCCACATCGAGAGGAGCCAGTTGAGGTGGCTCGGGCATCTGGTCAGGATGCCTCATGGAAGCCTCCCTGGTGAGGTTTTCCGGGCACGTCCAACCGGGAGGAGACCTAAAGGTAGACCCAGGACACGGTGGAGGGACTATGTCTCTCACCTGGCCAGGGAACACCTTGGGATTCCCCCGGAGGAGCTGGCCCAGGTGGCTGGGGAGAGGGAAGTCTGGGCCTCTCGCCTTAGGCTGCTGCCCCCGCGACCCGACTCCGGATAAGCGGATGAAAATGGATGGATGGATGGATGGATAAACGGACTCTAGGGGGTGCTAGAAGCAAGCCAAAACTGCCAAGTGTGCCTTAAACAAATCAACATCAGTTTGGAAGATTTGCGTCATGTTTCTGCGTGTTTACACGATTTTCTGCAGACTCGCCCCTTTCTTCTGCACGACTCGTGAAACAGAAACTCTGATCGTCCCATTAGTGATTTGCCTCGTTTCTTTGAGTAAATGTCTCATTAACCAAAGCAGCAGCTTGGTTTACAGCGTCCTACTGTAGACAAATGTGCCATTCAGAGGTTTTGTCTGGTGATACTAAACCGATTTAGATCTGAAGCCATTTTTCTGTTTTAAAACCAAGCAAACGCATAAAAACACATTTTGTGACTCTTCTTCTCTGAACCTCACACCTTCTTGTTTTATTGCCTCATTCTGTCTTCACTCACTCTCCTGTTTCAGATGCAAGTTTTTCAGCCTGACAGAAACACCAGAAAACTACACCGTCGTCCTCGATGAGGAAGGATTCAAAGGCAAGATTTGCACAAGCTTGTGCACCTTTTTTATTACTTTAGACAGAAGGGGCAGCAATTTATTTGCACATAATTTCTCTGCAGCCACCATAATCGGTTCAACTCTTTAAAGAGGATATATTATTCCCTTTTCTAATAATCACCAGAGCATGTCTTCCAAGTTTCCACCAAAAAGTAATTTAATACTGAATTTGTTGTTATGTTAGAGCAATTTAAAGAAATTGGACTGATGTTTCCGACCCAGATCTCAACTCAGGAGCTTTGTAAATCATTGGGTTGTTCAGGGACAAGCTGAAGAGAAGCAGCCAGCCAAAACGTTGATCTCAATAAGAGATTTTAAACATGTTCAAGTGAAATTGAAGCTATTGCTCAGAGTGGCCGTACAAAATACCATACCATCTTTATTTATAAAGCACATTTAAAAACGGCATGGCAGCCGACCAAAGTGCTGTACAGAATAAAAAGTAAAAACACAATATAAAACAATACACAGTCAACAATAAAATGCACAACACAGCAGATAATTACAGTCAATAAAAAGACACATAATAAAATAATAAAAATGAACAGAACCAGTTTTGAATCAGGTCACAGGATGGCACTGTGTTCCTGCCTTCCTTGTTCTGACTCCTAATGGGTCCAGACCACCAAAAAAAAGCAGCACAGGATGTATTAAGTCAACGTTCCTGGAAAAACTCATTCAAGCAAGCTACCTTTAGAAAAATAAAAGTCACGGTCCAAACCCCTTTTCATCCGGCTTCCTCCAAGAGTCACTGAATCTGACGGTCGCAGAAAATGGTACAACACTGGTCCGGACACAGTGGACCTAATGTTAGCTTTCTTGTTGGGTTGGGTAACACACCTAGAAAACACTCAGAGAGCCTCCAGGCTTCTGAAAGACTCAGTCCGGTGCCGGTCCAGAGTCCTCAGGACTCTGTCCCTGCTGTAGGTTTAGGAGAGGGAAGCCACCGGGACCTGGACAGGAGACTCGGCGAGAAGGACTGGGCTCCACTTCTGCTAAGGCTACAGTAGCGGATCGTAGAACTGTATAATGATTTTGTATGATATAGCTAGCCCAGCTCTGGCTTTGCTTCCTGTTCAGCTGCTCCAAGCCAAGAATGCACGATTCTTGTGCAGTCGGGGGGTCAGAGGGCAGTTTGATGGAAGGTTTAGGGCCCTGTTGAGAACGGTGACATTCACAATGGCTGGATGAGCTTTCTTCAGAATTATACGTGTCAGAAGGGTTTAAAATTATTTTATGACAAAAGATTTGGTTTGTTGGCTGCCGTCGATATATGAAGAGCACTCTGAGCAAAATGGCAGGAAATGCTCCAGAAGCATCATCCGCTGCACCTTTAGGTGAATAAGAAACACGGCGGGTTTTTCTTCATGTACATAAAAAGAAACGAGACTCAGGAGGTAAAGCGCAGCAGAGACATCAGAGGGATGTATGGAAATTAACATCCACTTTCTTCCCCAGAATTTCCCCTCCTAAATCAGTGTACGGCAGCCCTTTAGGGACACATTTAGCATCCATTCTGCTGCTGGCTCGTCCTTTAATACTGACACAGATGTTAAAGGCATGTCTGGCCTCGAGGCTTTCTTTCTCTGGGCCAATTTTAGGAGTTAAAAGCTGGCGTGTTGGGAAGCCACTTGGGCTTTCTGAGACAAATGGCACCAGCCAGAACAGAGGACCCGCTGCTGGCTTTAGGAGAACTGACCCAGAATTAAACGTTGCCCTGCTTGAAAAACAGTCAATGGGCGTTAATCTGGAACAGAATTAAAGCTAAAAATGCAGATTTAGATTATAATTTAGTAGTTTTTAAAATCGAGAATCCCAGTTAGCCATTAGAATGCTGTTTACTACGCTTTCTGCTGTTAGTTTTATTTCCCAATTTTCAGCTTTCTTGATGCAACAGTTGGCATTTTCAGCTTAAATCGAATGTTTTCCATTACATTCTGCTGACGTTGACATTTGAACTCAATTTCAGTTCAGTTCTTCGGCATCTTCAGCCGTCACTTTCGGAATTCAGCATTCAAACAGCATTTCTCTAAGAAATGCAATTATTCTAGATGAGAATTGTTGTTCCAAAATGTGACGCATAGCAGAGAAACACGTTCTGTTGTTTTAATTACTGAAACACCAAAAATGATGATATGCCTCCAATTAAATCAGGAGCAACAATCTGTCTTCTTGTTTTGTGTTTTCTTCACATTTGGTGCTTTTTGGTCCCAAAATAGTTCTATCGTAGGTCCAATTCAACACGTTTATTCACTAAAGGGCTGGTCTCTAGGAAAATTCAGTAATGAGCACTTTTATATTAAAAGAAGCGATGAGCGATGGGAGGATCAGCTTAAAAAGAGAACGCTTTCCCTCCAATAAGGAAGTGACTCATCAGTTGTATTTTAGTAGCTAATTCACTCTGAGGCTTGATTTTACAAAATGAGCATCTATATAATGTTAAATAAGATCTAAAAGTAGCAAGAAAAACCCCAAAAGTGACGTAATTTGCTCAGATTTTACAAATGGGTCTCTTTTTCAATCCAATGGGCGCCTCCTGCTGGTTGACTCGATTATTTTTGCTCTGAGATTTGTTGATTCACAGTGAGAAGGATGAGATTTGTTAATCGACCTTTCTTCTCTCGACTCGTCTCAGAGCTGCAGCCCTCTGAGCACCTTCAAGTGGAAAGCTCCACCTGGCTGCCACTCAACGTGGTCTCCAATGGCAACATCTCCAGCAGCTCGCAGGCGGTCGGTGTGACCAAGATCGCCAAGTCGGTCATCGCCCCGCTCGCCCAGCAGCACGTCTCCGTCTTCATGCTGTCCACCTATCAGACCGACTTCATCCTGGTCAGCGCCGTCTCACTTTAGTCCAGGTTTTATTTAAGAATGAGCTCAGAAAAGATCCTCTCCAGTCATTTTCACACACTTCCTGTCCTTTTGTTTAGTTAAAAGCATTTACAGAAAGGTTGTATTCACTTCACTTTCTGATTTTCATCGTTGCTGCGTGGGCCTCCTGTCCATTCACCAGTTTTTCAGCTCATTTCTCAGCTGAGAGAGCGGCGAGCCAAGGCTAGTAAAGTTGGTTAATGTGTTGCACGCGAAAAGTTGCGTCTGCAAAAATGCAAAAGGACTTGTCAGACGTTTATGTCAGCAGGAAGCTTTAGATTAATGGTTGACCTGCAAGCTGAACTTAATGCAGCCACTGCTGTGTGTTAAAAAAGCCAAATTGCTGTGGAATGGGATTCACGGTGCGATTCTCTCGTTTTTGTGTGTTCAGGTGAGAGAGAAAGACCTGTCTGTGGTCATCAGCACTCTGGAGGAAGAGTTCAACATTTACAGGGAGGTGGAAGGCGAGTCGGTCCCCGTGGGCTGTCAGAATGTTTCCAACGTCCTCCAGAAGAACGGCAAAGAAGGTGCAGTTAGAGCCGGTCCTGCTTTACCTGTGAGGCTTTGGTCCAGGGTGCAGGCTGCGAAATGATCAGAAATATCCAGTAATGTTTATACTCTGTTGTGTGTTCTGCTGCTGCTGCAAACAGGGCAGACATTCTTATAGCTGTCCAACGATCTGAGCATTTACACAGCCTCTACTGAAGCAGCACGCAGATGCACACACTTAGTTTGTGTAAGGAAGTTACAGGAAAGTTTGAAAATACACAATAATAAATACATCGTCATGGCCCAGAGACATGACCGCAACGGGACCAGACCCCTGCAGAAAAGCACTACGCCCTCTGTTGTCCTGAAAGGAAAACGCCTGTGTGTGTGTGTGTGTGTGTGTGTGTGTGTGTGTGTGTGTGTGTGTGTGTGTGTGTGTGTGTGTGTGTGTGTGTGCGTGCGCGCCCGAGCTGATGGAGACAAATAAACTAAGAGTTAGGGCTGAGCGAGTACACCGCTGTCTGTATCTGTTCAACCATCTAAATTTTCTGTATCTGTACTCAGAGTGGGCGTGGCCTCACCCAGATGTGGGAGAGGGGGGGGGGGGGGGCAGCATGAGCCGTTTTCAGCTCTGTCTTGTCAAATGCACCACGTACGTGAGCAACACTGAAGCAAGCCCAGAGAGACACGTTACTGTGTGTGTGTGTGTGTGTGTGTGTGTGTGTGTGTGTGTGTGTGTGTGTGTGTGTGTGTGTGTGTGTGTGTGTGTGTGTGTGTGTGTGTGTGTGTGTGTGTGTGTGTGTGTGTGTGTGTGTGTGTGTGTGTGTGTGTGCCGATAACTAAGAGTTATTGGAAGTAGAGTCTGCAGGCACATCTAGTCAGTGATTAAAAATTTGAACAAAATTTCGTGTTTCTGCTGTTCTGCGTTAGATTTAAGAACTTCTATGTAGAAATGTTGGGTTTAAAAGTAGTTTTGGTCTTGTCTTCTATAGAAATGGCACATATGATCTGATATCTGCTTTACATTTTTTACACACACACACACACACACACACACACACACACGCGCGCGCGCTGCATCAGTTTCACTAGATTGCATCATCTACAGAATGTGCAGCACGGTGACCTCCAGACATCCTGAAGAACATGTCCACACACCCTTTCAGGACTGAGATAGCAGCGTTTAACCAGCAGCTCAAACTGGTTTACACTCAAGCGTTCAGTGAGACCAGCAGCTGTGCTGTTGCACGAAACCGACTTTTCCAGATGATGTTAAAGCAGCAATCCGGAGTTTTCCTTCTTTCAGGATTTATGTATAATTAGTTAGAAGTCTGTAAAAGTGAAAGGCTTGGCCTTGCTGTGGTATAAGGTGGGCAACACGTCACTTGTTTTTCATCTCATTTATTTATTTATTTATGAAGCAACTAGCATCCCAGATCATAAACATTAAATTAGAGACAACAATAAGTTCATACTAAAAAGTGGATGTTGTAAGACATAAAAACACTAAAAAGATCAAATAAAAATGTACATAATGCCTAAAAACAATAAAAACATTCCAAGAATATTACCAGAAAATAACAATAAAACCAAGAGTACAAAAAAGTATAAAAATAAGTAGATTTGTAATATTGCTCCAATTTAGCTTTAAAACTCCAGACAGTAGAGGACTGTTTAATATCTAGTGGGAGTGTTGGGTATTTTTATAATTGTACCTTTTTGAGGCCTAAAAGACGCCCAGTTTGTGTTATTAACACTTCATGAATCTCTGTGTTTGCCAACTGTGGCTGTTCATGAAAGGTTGAGCAGAGAAGCTCGTTTGCAGTCAAGGATGTTGATTGTGGATTTCCAAAGAAACCTCTGTAACCTGAGAAGGCCCCGCCTTCTCCATCCTTTGCTAAATAAAACCCCTGGCAAACTGGGAACACGAGGGGAGTGACGTGGGGACAGCCTCGGAGGAGGTTTTCCCTGCGTTAACTCTCCATTATTTTGGAGACTCAGGGTAAAATGTCTTCCATGTTGTCATGAGTGTTTATTTCAGGTTCCAGGGTTATGGAGATTAAATATTACCTAACATTTTGGTGGAGAATGCGGGCATGCAGAGCTGGTGAGCTGAAGGCGTTAGCTCCATGGAGGGGTTTCTGTGCCCAGCTCTCGCATGACGATTCATGGACATTACAAATAATCTCTCTCTGTGTGTGTCGTCCTTTAAGGTAATATGGGATAAATGAAAAATTACCTATCAGGGAGTTTGTTCCACAGTCTTGGGGCCAGCATTGCAAAGGCTCGCTCCCCTCCAGACCTGCAGTTCAACCCAGACTCGACCGCTAAATCCTTCCCTGCAGAGCGGAGAGGTCGAGGAGGAACTTGCCTTATTAAAAGCTCTGCAAGACAAGGTGGCGCTGTTCCAGCAAGCGCCTGGAAAACAAAAATCAGGAGCCTGCCCCCGTCCGTCCCATCGGGTCCTGTGTGATTTGAGTTGACCACAGTTCAGCATTAGCCAATGACATTAGACATTCGCTTACGTACAGACATCGGTCACAGCGCATACGCGAGCGTTTGATGACATACCTGATGCATACGGGGAGAAACTGGTGGTTCTTTCCTCCTGAAGGAAGGATGGGAAGTTTTCCCTGTTTTTCTCTGTTTCTGATGAGATGACGTCACTTTCGTGAAGCGCATTTGTAGTCCTGGACTTGTTTTCACACTAAACCTAAAAGAGCGCCCCCCACCCCCCGTTCGAAAATAAGCGAGTTCTTGGTATCAAAATGCTTCTTTAAAATTCACGGACATCATATGTGAAATCCATGGTGCATAACAAGCGGAATAAGAAAAGAGCGTTTTAGCATCACTGACTTGCGTTTATTTTTTCATTCTTCCGGTGTCGGTGCAAGATCTGCTCGGGGTCCTTTGACTGCCGATGACGTCAAAGTACGGCAAACCCACTCGGACAAAATACCTTGTAAACAGATCTGTGTGTGATGTAGTTTTGTCCGTGTGTACCAGGTGATTTGTATGTGTAGGAGCTGAAGTTACACATGAAAATGTAACAGAGTATCCGCGGGTCTTTAAAAAGTCTTAAATTAGTTTTTCCAAATTTAAGGCCTTAAAAATCCTTAAAAATGACAAATAATCCTTAAATACAGTTTCCAAAGGTCTTAAATTACCAAAGACCCAATAAACAAGATTCTTCTATTTCTATAAAATTTTCATGAATTTCTAGTTAGTGTTCAGCATTTTTTGTGTACGATGTTGGCGTAAGCGGAACCGTACACATTCAGTTGGTTGTGAAAGGGGGCTAATTTTAGATGAGCACATTAGCTGGTTAGGTGAAGGGTGAGACAAAGGCTGTGTCTCAATTCAGGGTCTGCATCCTTCGAAGGACCCAGCCCACCCGGCCGACGTGGGCTGGGTCCTCCGTCGGCCGGGTAGACCGGATGTTAACGGCTGTGAATTTGGACAGGCCTAGCCTTCATGAACTCCCTCGGCGAACGTTCCGTCGCCTAGCAACCATGGAACCGCTGGGCAGAAGGAACCTTAAACGATGGAGCTCGACGTTTTATTTAGCTTTTTAACCCCCAGAAACCCAAATTTAGAAAACAACTGCAAAATATTTTTTTAACCTTTCACATGTTGTTCTAGGAGGCCAGATAAACGGGCCTATTTACACATTTTAACAGCCAATAGTGTTGCAGAACTGAACAATAGGACCTATTAGCAATGTAAATGTGGTTTTAAAAAGAAAAAAAATGGGGAAGGTTTATTTTGTGGACTTAAATCTGATGTTGTAATATTACAACCGTGGGTCTCTGGGGGTTAATCATTTCCTTGACTGTTGGAGAGCTAATTCAGAGAAAATACTTTAGACAAGCTGAGCCTGAGCAAAGATGTGATAATAGTTTTTAATACTTTCTAAGGGTCTTAATTTGACCAAAACCGATTTATCACCTTTTAAGACTTTTCAAGACCCAGCGGATACCCTCTAGTAAACAATTCTCATTTGTAAACAAAAATAAAATTCAAGAGTTTAATGCAGAACTGATTTTATTTAGATATTTCTTTTACATGTACATGTTTAATCTTCCTTAACCATTTTTTCTAGCAAAGTAAAAAGCTGTCAAAGTTCTTCCTTCTCTCCTGTGCTCTCTGCTGCTCTGCCTCCCTCTGCAGCCTCATGTCCTCCCTGATCAGCTCCAGATGCTGGTCATCGCTGGCACCTTCCCCTGGATGCCCATTTTCTCCAGAATAGTCTTAACAAACATGTAAGAAAAGAAACAGGAAGAGAAAAGAGGACAACGGGTTATTCCTTTCATGTTTTCGCAGAAAAAATAAACTCAAACGAGTTTTTAAAATATGAGATGTTATTGTACCTCCATGCCACAGCCGCCGAATACTTTGCTCCGGTGATCATGTGGTCCATCTCCGCCCTAAGCTTAATAAATTCCCTGGTTTTCTCTTTTGGTCCTAAAATACAAACTTCAATTAAAATCAGGGGGAAACGTAGCGGGAGAAGTACGACACCGAGCGCGGCCGAACATACGAGCCGAGACCGCAATACAAGCACTTTTACTGTAACATTTCTAACTAAAATAACGTTCATGTATCACAAAAAGTCCTTAAACTGACAGTTTTCAAGTTTATACTTACATTTATATGCGCAATCCTCTCCGACAGCTCCCGCTTCACTGTCCGCCATTGTTTTTAAGTTTTTCTGTCGGCCGGCCCGCAAGGCATCTTGGGAAATGCTACCTATTGAAGGATACACCGGACCCATCCTTCATTCAGGCGAAAAGAAGGCCGCATTCGTCGACCGCATTTGAAGGAGTCTTCGAATTGGGACAGGCCGAGTCGCGGCGCTGTGACGTAACCGGCCGACGAATCCGGCCGAGGTAGGATGCAGACCCTGAATTGAGACACAGCCAATGAACGGTTCGAAGGATCTTTCATGGCGGTTAAAACGAAGAGTCGGAGTACCCGGCCCGGAGGGTTACCGGGGTCCCACCCTGGAGCCAGGCCTGGGGTTGGGGCCCGTGAGCGAGCGCCTGGTGGCCGGGCTTTTGCCCATGGGGCCCGGCCGGGCCCAGCCCGAACCGGATACATGGGCTCGTCCAACTGTGGACCCACCACCCGCAGGAGGAACATGAAGGGTCCGGTGCAATGCGAATCGGGTGGCAGACCAAGGCGGGAGCCTTGGCGGTCAGATCCCCGGACAAGAAAACTAGTTTTTGGGACATGGAACGTCACCTCGCTGGCGGGGAAGGAGCCGGAGCTTGTGGCAGAGGTTGAGCGGTACCGGCTAGATATAGTCGGACTCACCTCGACACATTGCATTGGCTCTGGAACCCGAGACCTGGAGAGGGGTTGGACACTCTACTTTGCTGGAGTTGCTCCGGGTGAGAGGCGGAGGGCTGGGGTTGGCTTTTTGTTAGCCCCGAGACTCTCTGCCTGTGTGTTGGGGTTTACCCCGGGGGACAAGAGGGTAGCTTCCTTGCGCCTTCGGGTCGGGGAACGGGTCCTGACTGTTGTTTGTGCTTATGGGCCAAATATCAGTTCAGAGTACCCACCCTTTTTGGAGTCCCTGGGACGAGTGCTAGATAGTGCTCCATCAGGGGACTCCATTGTCCTGCTGGGGGACTTCAATGCTCACGTGGGCAATGACAGCTTGACCTGGAGGGGTGTGATTGGGAGGAACGGCCCACCTAATCAGAACTCGAGCGGTGTTTTGTTATTGGACTTCTGTGCAAGCCGCAGTTTGGCCATAACGAACACCATGTTCGAACATAAGGATGCCCACCGGTACACTTGGTACCAGGGCAGCCTAGGTCACAGGTCGATGATAGATTTTGTAGTCGTATCATCTGACCTGCGGCCGTATGTTTTGGACACCCGAGTGAAGAGAGGGGCGGAGCTGTCAACTGATCACCACCTGGTGGTGAGTTGGATCAGATGGCAAGGGAACATGCCGCGTAGACCTGGCAGACCCAAACGCATAGTGAGGGTCTGCTGGGAACGCCTGGCAGAAGAACCTGTCAAGACGGTCTTCAACTCCCACCTCCGGCAGAGCTTTGACCACGTCCCGAGAGCAGTGGGGGACATTGAGTCCGAGTGGGCCTTGTTCCACTCTGCGATTGTCGAGGCGGCTGTTGCTAGCTGTGGTCGTAAGGTGGCCGGTGCCAGTCGTGGTGGCAACCCCCGTACCCGCTGGTGGACACCAGAGGTTCGGGGAGCCGTCAGGCTGAAGATGGAGGCCTACAGGGCGTGGCTGGTCTGTGGGTCTCCGGAGGCAGCAGACAGGTACCGGATAGCCAAGCGGGGTGCAGCAGTGGCAGTTGCTGAGGCAAAATCTCAGGCGTGGGAGGAGTTTGGTGAGGCCATGGAGAAAGACTATCGATCGGCTCCAAAGAGGTTCTGGCAAACTGTCCGGCGCCTCAGGAGAGGAAGGCAGCAACTCGCTAACACTGTTTACAGTGGGGATGGGGAGCTGCTGACGTCAACTGAGGCTATAGTCGGACGGTGGAAGGAATACTTTGAGGAGCTCCTCAATCCCACCAATGCGCATTCCGAGGAGGAACCAGAGCTGGGAGGGCTGGGGATGGACTGTCCGATCTCGGGGGCAGAAGTTGCTGAGGTAGTCAAACAACTACACAGCGGCGGAGCCCCGGGGGCGGATGAGGTTCGTCCTGGGTATCTCAAGGCTATGGATGTTGTAGGGCTGTCATGGTTGACACGTCTCTACAACATTGCGTGGTCATCGGGGGCAGTTCCTAGGGAGTGGCAGACCGGGGTGGTGGTCCCCATCTTTAAGAAGGGTGACCTGAGGGTGTGTTCCAACTATAGGGGGATCACACTCCTCAGCCTCCCTGGAAAGGTCTACTCCAAGGTACTGGAGAGGAGGGTCCGATCGATAGTTGAATCTCAGATAGAGGAGGAGCAATGTGGTTTTCGTCCTGGCCGTGGAACGGTGGACCAGCTCTATACCCTTGCAAGGGTGATGGAGGGGGCATGGGAGTTTGCCCAACCAATCCACATGTGCTTTGTGGATTTGGAGAAGTCTTATGACCGTGTCCCCAGGGGCACCCTGTGGGGGACGCTCCAGGAGTATGGGGTGGGTGGCTTTCTGTTAAGGGCCATTCAATCCCTTTACCAGAGGAGCGTGAGTTTGGTCCGCATAGCCGGTAGTAAGTCGGACCTGTTCCCAGTGAGGGTTGGACTCCGCCAGGGCTGCCCTTTGTCACCGGTTCTGTTCATCACTTTTATGGACAGAATTTCTAGACGCAGCCGTGATGTGGAGTGTGTCGAGTTTGGTGGCAGGAGAATCTCATCTCTGCTTTTTGCGGATGATGTGGTCCTCCTAGCTTCATCCAGCTCTGACCTTCAGCTCTTGCTGGGTAGGTTCGCGGCCGAATGTGAAGCGGCTGGGATGAGGATCAGCACCTCCAAATCTGAGACCATGGTTCTCGACCGGAAAAGGGTGGCTTCCCACCTCCGGGTCGGGGGAGAGGTCCTACCTCAAGTGGAGGAGTTTAAGTATCTCGGGGTCTTGTTCACGAGTGAGGGTAGGAGGGATCGGGAGATCGACAGGCAGATTGGTTCGGCGTCTGCAGTGATGCGGACGCTGAGCCGATCTGTCGTGGGGAAGAGGGAGCTGAGCCAGAAAGCCAGGCTCTCGATTTACCGGTCGATCTACGTCCCAATCCTCACCTATGGTCATGAGCTTTGGGTAATGACCGAAAGAACGAGATCGCGGATACAAGCGGCCGAAATGAGTTTCCTCCGTAGGGTGGCCGGGCTCAGCCTTAGAGATAGGGTGAGGAGCTCGGACATTCGGGAGGGACTCGGAGTAGAACCGCTGCTCCTCCGGATCGAAAGGAGCCAGTTGAGGTGGTTTGGGCATCTGGTCAGGATGCCTCCTGGACGCCTCCCCGGGGAGGTGTTTCGGGCATGTCCTGCCGGCAGAAGGCCCCCGGGTCGACCCAGGACACGTTGGAGAGGTTACATCTCCAATCTGGTCCGGGAACGCCTTGGGGTCCTGCCGGAGGAGCTGGTGGACAAGGCCGGGGAGAGGACGGCCTGGAGCTCCCTAGTTGGGATGCTGCCCCCGCGACCCGGACCCGGATAAGCGGAGGAAGACGAAGACATTAGCTGGTTAAGCTAGTGGGAGCGTGCGTCATGGGGAAGTGCAAGTTTAATCGTAACTGGATGGCTAATCCCACGTTCGCGACGTGGTTAGCACCGGTTCCAGGCAATAGCTGGAAATTATAGCTTAAATTTAATTATTAAAAATAGCTTAAATTTGATCAAAGTTGCCTTAAAACGTCTTAAAAAGTCTTAAATTTGTCTCCCTTAAACCTGCAGACACCCTGTGTAAACACAAGTTGCAAATCTTTAGTTACACTCGCACAGACCTTTTGAGGCTTTTTCTCCCCGTAGACGCAGAGTCGACGACATTTCTCATGAACACAAATATGAATAAGCAGCATAACATGAGAGTTGTAACTGTAAAACCACGTGTGTTAGGTCTTCTGGCTGGCTAGAGGTGTGTGTTCACGAGCGAGAAGCTTTTCTCACCGACCTAATTATGGATTAGTGGCTTGAAGTGCGATACATTACATGCATCCTTCTGAGAAAAGAAATCTGGATTTCTGCTTTAACGGTCATTACAACACTTTAACATGTGACTTAGTTTTTTCCATTTTTAAAAATATATATATTTTATGGTGACTTTTTTTTCTTATTCCTTGTGTCCGGCTCCAAAGTGGGTCAAAAATAGGCAAATTAGTGAAAATCTGAACATAAACTAATAGAAGGTATCGATCCACATTAACAACATGCTGGAGAAACAAAATTCACGATTCCAGAAATGCAGTCAGGGGCCACGGCAAATCACGCTGAGGGGCACAAACGGCCCCCGGGCCGCACTTTGGACATGCAGGGATGTACACAAGTCCCTTACTTTAACTAGAGACCACTGTCCATGTCAACACACAATGTTTCTGTCTGAAGAACAAAACTGAAGTAAAGACACACGCACACACACACACACACACACACACACACACACGCACACACACACACACACACACACACACACACACACACACACACACACACACACACACACACGTGACACATAATCAGTTAAACAATGAAAGATGAAACTGTATTATGTAACTTGTCCTGTTAAATACACGCTCTCTCTATTTCTGCAGCTCTCCATCCCACTGTCCACCCAGTGCTGATCCCCCAGAACCAGTTCGGGGTCATGTCTCTGGACCCGGACACGCTGCCGTCCATCGCCACCACGCTTATCGACGTCCTCTTTTATTCCAACAGGTTGAGATGCTGATTGTGTTTTCGTGCTTGCGTGGACGATGTTGAATGTCCGCCATCGTGGCTGCTTGTAAAGAGGGAACCGGTTAATAATAAACCCACCTGGTAAAACGAAGGTTTATGTTAGTGTTAGTAAATGCTCACACTGCTGCAGTACTTCTCTAAGACACAAGGTGGCAGCACAGGCCCATAAACAGGAAGTTGCATTCAGGCCGACTGATGTTTTAAAGTTTATAACATATTTATTACATCACAAACAGAATGGCGTTTATTTAATCATCCAAAAATAAAGTTTGAGTTAGATTTCTTTAAAAAATAAAATAAATAATAGTTGTTACTGATATATTTTTAGCTTCCTGCAGGAATGTTTTCGTTATTATCTAGTTCTGCTGCTGTTGGAATATTAAAGCAGCACTCTTTCTTCTTTTATTATTAAAATGAAAAACTATTCTGCTGCTTTGTGTCCCCTCCTTTAGTCCCAAAGTGGACAGCCAGTCGTCCCCAAACCAGGACCTGGACTGCATCAAGTTCTTTTCCTTCTCCCTCATCGACGGATACATCTCCCTGGTGATGGACACTGAGGCTCAGAGACAGTAAGGGGCGATTTGGGTTTTTCATGCTGTTGTTGGGTTGAAACAAAAAAAAAAGTGTTTCTGTTGAAGGTTTCCTGCAGATCTGCTGTTCACCAGCTCCTCCAGGGAGCTGTGGAGGATGGTTCGTATAGGAGGACAGCCGCTGGGTTTTGGTAAGTCCTCTCCACTTTAACGGGGGGGGGTCAAAGTCTAAATAGACCCAGAAATTACTCTAAAGATGTTTAATATTACATTTGACTGAGGTGTTTTTTTTAATCTGACTCTGATGATTTTCCCTCTTGTTTCAGACGAGTGTGGCATCGTGGCTCAGATTTCTCAGCCTCTTGCTGATGGAGACATTTCTGCCTATTACATAAGCACCTTCAGCTTCGACCATGCTCTGGTGAGTCACACACTTTGGCAACTTTTACCACGACGCCTAACCAGTTTCTATGGAAACCCAGCACACTTATTTTCCTTTTTTCATCACTTAATACCAAAAGAGTTATTACTTCTATGAAGTTTTAATCATCACACTAAGCAGACCGCGAACCAGTTCATGACCCAGCTCATCTTCCTCAAAGAGGAAGCTTTGTTTTTAAAACCCTCGCTTTGGCGTCACCCCGGTTTCACACTGCAAGCATCAGCGGAGCGGCTCACTCGCCAACTTCAAAGCGGTCCTTTTCACACCGGGAGAGTGTTGGCCACGGCACGGCTTCCTCGCTGCGCCTCGCCGTACCCGCGAGATTCTAAAATCCCTCCAGACTTCCGACACCTTCCTCATGGAGAGATCACAACCCCCGTGAGGAATCACACCGTTGCACTTCTCGAAAGAAACCGGTGGTAAACAAAGCCGTTCGGTCACACGTGCTGACGTAAGTTACATATAACATCGCAACGTTGCATTTTATTTTGAAAATAACTGGGGATTTTACACTGAAACCGTGTGTGGTTTCCTGTCTCGCACTGTGTGAACTGCAAAAATTGACGTGTCCCAGAAGCGGCTCGTGGAAAAAAATCAAACTCGATCCTATCTTTAGCGGCGCGGCACGCCGCTTCTGGGACGCGCCTGGAGATTGCCGCGGCGCGGCTGGTTTGAAACACTCCGTAGACTATAATCGGATTCTGTTTGAAGCGGTGCCGCTCCGCTGATGTTCCGATTCGCCGATGCTTGCAGTGTGAGACCGGGGTCAGACTCCGGCTTTGGGTCTCATTCTTCCTTCTTCCAGCTAAACAGCGGAGCTTCGTCCTTCTCCTGTTTTATACACAAGAAGCCACTAAACTACAGAAAGGTAACAGTCTGACACAGATCGCTGCGTTATAACTTAAGCTCCGCCCCATGTGACAGCTCACACCCGCTGTCACCGCGCTTCCTCTGTCCCTCTGCAGCAGAACGCTACTGAACCATCCTTATTGGATGAATTAGTGAAATTTCCACCAACAGCAAAGGGATCTCGTGTATTTTTGTTTTATTCGTTATGTTCGTGAGCTCATCTCGTCTCAGCGCTCACAGAATCACGGTTTTCACGATTTATCTGATGGTCTAAAAATGTACTTTAATTATTTTAGTATAACTCCTGTTTACCTTGGGCTGTTAACTCATTCACCGCCATTGACGACTAAAGTCATCATTTGCATGTTTTTACTGTGTGGGCGTCGGACGAGCCCCCGCACCGTGAGAACAAACATCTCAGCTCTAAAGCCGATCTTCATCCGCGTACGTCACACGTCACGTGATCAGGAAGCAGAACATTCATGTGTTAGGAGATCGTTTTGGGCCGCTGCTGTAAAAAAAGTGAGGCGCGAACCAGAAAAGCTTCTGCCGATCACAATTCAACAACGGATTATGAAAGAACGGATAACGCTCGAAACGCGCGGATTCTTCCTGATGTAAGAGGTGAGTCTACTCTTTGTTTTGGTTGTTTTGGCGTCGACATCATCCTAGCGCGCAACGTTCTGTCGCTCTTAAAAAAAACTGTAAAAACGGTGAGAAACGCTGGCAGCGAATGAGTTAACTCAAATAAAAACTGGTGTGTAGTTTATAATCCGCATTTTAAACATAATTTGAAACCGAAGCTCAGAGAGGCGGAGTCTTGCTGCTGCGGCGTCCCAAAGGTGTGTTTTCATTGGTCGATTGCAGACAGGAGTCGTAGTGTAGGTTCAAGCATGCTTGAAGACCCTTGAGACTGATTTGGTCGTGAAACGGCTCAAAAAGCTGTCGCGCTGTACGTTCACAGCACGGTGCACAATCACCCTGACGTTTACCGTGTTTCCGTCACGATTCTGCTCAGGACGACGGATTTGGCTGAGACGGCCAAAACCTGCAGGAGCACTAGGAAGATATTTACGGCATTAAATATGTCCGGATGTTTTCTTTTAGCTGATGGTGCCATCTAGTGGCTGACAAGCGCAACATGCTCCTCTAGCCAGCAAACGGAGCTAAAACGCGTTACTTTACAATCATTCTGCTCGTGTTACGTTGTGTTTTCATATATTTATATTTTAAAGACTTACTTGTCCACGAGAAAGATCGCCAACTCTGAATCAACCGAGGGACGTGCGTAAGCAGTAGTCTAACACTACTGGTTAGCGCTGACCGGCGCTCGTTGCATTGAGCTCTATGGGACAGGGGGCGGGCTTAACAACAGAAACAGACGTATTGCCTACATGATATCACATTACCTGATAGACGATCACTTTTATGGATTTCTGAAAAATCATACATAATTCCTGGAAGGGGGAAACCCGGAGAGCAGCTTTAAATCACGAGTCACATGTAATAGTCTGTTCAGTCTGGCCTCCGACAATCTAACCGAGTCATACCAGGTGCTGGTGAGTCTGTGGATTTTTGATTCCTTAACGCAACCTCCAAATGTGTCAGATATGAGCGTACACCTCCTCTGTGCGGCTCATCGCGTCAGCAGTTGAGCGTCACCACCTTTCAACCACAAACGGGTCTGAAATCAGCAAATTCCATGAATGTGTAGGAGCAGAGAGAGAAGCATCAGTTGTGATGACACGGTTGATTCTCCTTTTACACGTCAGAAAAATTCATTATCCTTTCATCCAGTCAGCTTCCTCTGATTACCGTGGGTCAGATCGCAGAGAAGCCTAGACTTCCCTCTCCCCAGCCACTTGGTCCCGCTCCTCCGGGGGAAACCCAAGACGTTCCCTGGCCAGCCGGGAACCCTAGCCCCTCCCGGAGGGCCGAGCTTCTCACCCTGTCTCTACGGTGTCTCATGGACACAACTACCCAAAGATCCGCGGCTGTGTTCCCAACATTTTTCTCCTGATGCTTCTAGTCGACCTCAACGACATAAAGAGCTCACCGGAGCGGCGGGGTATAAGAGGAGGCAGAAACTAAACGCGTTAGCGACCATTTTCCCACACAAGGAGCCTAAACACCCTCGGAGAGACGCTGGACGCTCGCCTGAGCCGACGACCCGCTCCTGCAGCTTCCGCTTCTGTCGCATTCAGCCGACCATCGGACACGCCACCCGCCACGGATGAAGCTGAACGTTCACCTCTCCTGTCAGTAAAACGAGCAGAAATGCAAAAATGATTTAAAGTCGTTTTACTGAACGTCCCGATCGTCCATGAAGCACGCGACGGCTCTGGATGCTGAAATTCTCCTAAATCATTCATAACGGAGTTAGTCTGATCACACGATAGCTTTCCGTTAACTAACACTCTCCCTCTCGGTTACCATGGAGACGCATTTGCCGCACACGCACCACCGGTTCTGTCCTGCTCTCGCGTCATCCCGCCCTTCCTGCTCTTCATGTTCACGCTCGTTTTGTGAAACATGGTCAGTGATGTCATCGGTGATGTCATCATTAATGTTCTGCTCTGGTTCAAACTGAAAAGGTTGAACAGATGACGCGTTGATGTCGCTGAACAGTCACTACAGGGTCCCACAGCTGGCCGGTGCAACCAGATGACGCCACTACCCAGAGTGCATTGCGACGCTAACAACAATGGCGACCTACGAGTTCAACTATTTGTACAAATGTTATAAAAATGAAGACATCAAGAAAGTTTTTTTACACCACTTTAACAGAACCGATACTAACATTTATCATTTAAGAACCACGAGGTGTTGTAGGCCGGGTTCCCGTTGTGGGGTTGGGTTGGCTGACCCAGGACGGGCTGACGGGACCGTGTTTCTCAGCTGGCCCAAGGGGCTGGGCAGAGGGAAGTCCGAGCCTCTCCGCTCAGGCTGCTGCCCCCGCAGACCCCGGGTAAGCAGATGAAAATGGACGGACATTCCTTAGACTGAACAGGTCCTTCCTGCTCATGATATGATGGATGAGTCACAATCATTTTATCTCTGATAAAGCAGACAAACTCCTCCCAAGACCAGCGGACAAAAACAAGCACATCATGCTTCTCTAGCAGCTTCTGTGTTCTGGTTCTGTCCAGTTTCCTGCAGCAACATATGCCCGTACTCACATGTGCCAAATGAATACGATCACGTGTGATTTCTGTAGAGAGCAGCCCTAATAACAGGTCGTCTAACGTCTGTCCAGGTTCCCGAGGAAGACATTGTGAGTGTGACCGACATGCTTCATCAGCAGAGGAAAGACGCGGCCACCAGCTGATTGAACTGGAAGACCCAAATCCGTGTTACTCCTCCTCATTCTTCTGAAGCAAGGAGTAGCCGGCTAGCAGGAGGAGAGGCTAACTCTGTGCCTAGATTAGCTCCGCCTTGCCAACAGTATTAAAGACAGCGCATTTGCCATGGACACCAGAAGCACTTCTCTGAGATGTGTGTGCAATTCGTCGGGCTCTTCAGGTTCCTGTGAGCACATCATCACGCACAACCATCCATTTAAATCAGAAAACACTTATCTGTTATGATTAATATGCAATATATCTGGGTTAGTATGATAAACCTCAGCTTCCTGTTGCTGGAATGAAGAATTGTGATGTGGCCGAACATCCGAACCATCGCACAAGTGTTCATGTGTGAAAATGTGGCCTTAAACAATGAGGGAAACTGCTGGATGTTAATTTAAATGTAAAAATCAATGCTGCCTTCTATTTATGTAGAAGTGATTTTTATTTTTTTACATTATCTCAAAAAAATTTTTTTTTTTTTTGGTCAAAGCTAATCAGACCTGCAGTTTCATTGTGATCAGAGTCAAATAAGGATTTATTAAAATTTTTGCTTCTAATTGAATTTCATAACTGTAAACAGTATCTGACGGCCATGGGGAGATCGAATTTCTTCTTAAAGATTCAGTCACTTCCTGGACAGCCATTTTTAGAGCAGGTCTGTTGTAAGATGACTTGAAAGTCATTTTCCTGTTCCTGTTCATTTGAAGTAAATTTAAATAAGCTGAAAGAAAGCATGTCATTGGATTTTATTTTTTATTATAACGATGCATTTTCCTCATTATTTAAGCCACTCCATCCATAGAGAGGTTTTGGAGTGCATTCGTTGTTCAGCTCTATTTTTAAGGCTAACAGTTTGGTTTGAGGACAATTTACAAATTAAAACTTTCTTTTTATGAAAGGTCAACATTTTTATTACCATTAACGCGTTGCCTGAGGTCAGTAACACTATGTCTTAGTTATTTGCTCTTTGCACAGCAGCCTTGGTTTAGTGAGTTTCTCAGAGATGTATTTTTCTTTGGTACCGCTGCATTTTATACAATTTTGAAGTATTCTGTAAACATTTGAAGATTTTGTGCTGCTTCATCAAATAAAAATACTGAAAATTGTTCATTATTTTCCCATTATTTCTAAGCAAGAGTAACATTTTAATAGCAAGAGTAACATTTTAATACGGTTGAGGCTCAGAGGCACCAAGGCAAAGACTGCACCCCTGATGCAACAATGGAGTTTCGATTGGAAACAAACTCATTTTAGTGACGCAAGACAAACTCATCATTTCAAAAGAACGTCCTCTTCACCACCTTCTCTTTAAAAGTCTCTCAGCCAACGTTTTATGGATTCATTTTTACCCCTAATATGAAGTTTCAAATACATTAAAATAATAAACAGGATAAACTGTGGCTTAGATTTGTATTGTTCTTAATGTCTGATTTCCATTCAGTAATAATAAAATATTGAGATTCACGCATAATCAGATATTTCCGGTTAGACTGAGTGAAAAAAACAGTTTTGGACGAATTCTTTATTTTGAGAAACTGCTTTTACATCTAAAAGCTATGAATGCGTGTTCTTGGAGATGAATGATAAATGACCCGCACTTGAATAGCACCTCTCAGAGTAAGGACTACAAAGCGCTTTACACTACAGTGTAGCATTCATCCATTCACACACTGATGGTGATGAGCTACGATGTAGCCACAGCTGCCCTGGGGCGCACCGACAGAGGCGAGGCTGCCGAGCACAGGCGCCGCCGGTCCCTCCGACCACCACCAGCAGGCAAGGTGGGTTAAGTGTCTTGCCCAAGGACACAACAGCAGAATTCTCTGTCTGGAGCCGGGATCGAACCTGCAACCTTCCGATTTCTGGAAAACCCGCTCAACCTGTTGAGCTACTGCTGCCCTGAATGCAACAAACTGAGGAAGAAAACAAAGTGTAACCAAAGCAGATCCCTGTGGGATGCCAAAACGGATCAATGTGATTTTAATCATCTCCTGCAAGGTAAGTCTATAAAACTATATCCAATATTTCAAAATATACTTAGAACCTTAAAAAATATTTAAGTATTTGCCTCCCGTGAGACGGACCAACGCAACAATGTGGTCTTGATTGGAAACCTTTCAGTCATTCAGCAGTTTTTTGTTTTTTGTTTTTGATCCTCAGACAGATGAGAATTTCATTAAAAAAAGTGATAAAATTATCAAACAGATCAATGGCTTCACACCCGCCCTCTCTGAGGCACACCACACTACTTTGTCATTCCACAGATGTGTTCCTAAATGTAACGGAATTTTGTCACGGGTCCGGTCTGCGTGGGTGTGGATGACCACGTTAAATCTATAAATACTAATAAGAATCACATCTAACACACAAAGTTACACCTTGCCTTTATCAGATCACTTGCTCCCGCCATGATGAAACTTGCACGTAACGGTGAGTACTTCACTTCTCTGGGACTGGCACGGCTTTTGATTTTCAGTAATGGCTTCTCAGTTTTATCTCTTAAACGCTGTCCCGGTGGAGCTTGGTACAGAACGCTAAAGCAGATCACTGGGCACAGGAGCAACTTTGGGTGGTAAAGCAATCCTGTTGCTGCTGTCGGGGTTGCTTTGTTTTGTAAGGATTTAATCGTTTAGCATCTTCTGCTTTTTTATTTAGACAGTTTGTGTTCAGCAGCTGTTTTTTTCTGCATGTAAATGAGCTATTTCCTGCCGCGCTTTTAGTTCATTTTGCATCTGTTTTAGAAAATTTTAATAATTGCATTAATGGGAAAAAAAATTCCTCTTTATTTAAGGTTTCCTGAGCATTTAAACTGTGACCCTGTTTAGTAATTTTTCCCTTATTTGGAAAGATTATTATTATTATTGAGACCCCATGAACAAGTCAATATTTTGTCAGTAATAAAAATTTTAATTTTCCCTCCACCACATTGTCTTTTCCAGCTCTCGTCTTGATGCTTCTGGTCATCTGGTCGGTTCCCGTCCTTCCTGCTGCCATCCCCGACAACTGTGCTTCCGATTTTGAGCAAGCGAGGCGTCTTGTGAACTTACTCCATCTTAAAGCAACTGACTTAAAGGATAAATATGTAAGTAATGCCCGCCGACCCTGGGACGCCCTAAACTTGAAACAGAAATTTACTATACTGCAACAGCCAAAATGTTTGTAGTTGTGAAACTAGTCAAGAACCACGTCTGGTTAAGCTGTCCAAGCCGTTTTCTGCAGAATCCCGCAAGTTCTTTTCCGACTGGCTTGTGTAAATGTGCAACAGGTTCCCCGTCTTGTTGTTTAGAAGTGCACGTACACAGAAAGCTGAAAGCAGCTGTTGAACAAACTAAAACTGAATCTGACAGCTATGTGTGTCACTCTCTGGTTTTGCTACATCTTGCACAATTTTAAAGCAATGCCCAAAAAAAGACACGCTGCGTGACACAACCTTGTGACCAAATGTGTTTATTTAGATGTGTTGTTGTGGGATGTTAGCGCTTTGAAGTTAGAAAACATGAACTGTTAGCCAGAGAATAAGTCATAGCTGTGATGCTACAGCATGTAGACGTCGTAATGTTTCACCTGGAACGAGCAGACCAACATTTACGGTGCATGCCAAATGCAGGGGTAGGCGGTGCCACTATCCAGCATGTTTTAGTTGTTTCCCTGCTTCAACAAACCTATCACCCGCTCACCTAGTTTTCAAGCTCTGTAGAGGCATTCAACTACTGGTTAAATCAGCTGTGTTGGAGCAGGGAAACGACTAAAACACGCAGGACAGCGGCAGAATGCTAAAACAGCCGTCGCCTCCAGACTCTCCGGTGACCATCCTAACTCCGTTTCTTCTGTTTCCTTTCTTCACAGCTCAGGAAACACAGAATCAATAACGTGGACATTCCAGATGAAGCTCCTACCTCCACAGTGACCGGCTCTAGCCTCTTGGAGAAACTGGAAGACGTCTACACAAAGAACAGACTTTTCAGATTGCATATTTTACAAGTAGAAAAGTACCAGAAGGAACTCTTGTCCGACCCAAAGCCTCTCTCAGATGGTTTAAAGGAAATTGCGCGTAAGCTTTCCCGCCACCTCCATGTGCTGGAGAACGCTCTTGGCTGCCTGGACCCGATGACCCGCCCATCGACGTCACCCTCCCTTCCTGATATGGACCATCATGGCGACTATTCAAAGAAAGTCTACGGATGGGGAGTCATTGTCAGGCTGATCGAGTGGCTGGATGAGGTGAAGATCGTGCTAGCACCAAGAAAATTTAAAAAATAACAATCGGAAATAACTTTTTCTGCAGAAACGGTTTGGCCAAAGCCTTCTGAGTAATCAAGCAAATAATCAGTGAGACAAAAGCGATCCATCGTGGTCGAGAGTTTATATTTACACCTGATGGTTACGGTTTCAGCACACGCATTTCTGAACAGATAAAAACTCAACCAGTTTTGTATTTACTGTAAAAAATATGGAAAAATGTTCAATCGTGATCCGCGGCGCTCCCAAAGAGATGAGAGTCACTTGTTCAGAGGGGAACGGCGACCTGTACTTTACACGTTTTAATGTCTTTTATTTATTAATACTCTATTTATAATATGGTGTTGTTGTTGTAGTTATTAAAAAAGTATTTATTTAACTTTGCATTTAAATCAGTCTTTTGTTTTTGGGTTTAAACTTCATCCAAACTGAAATGTAACTCAGTGGCGTGTCCAGATCTTTTAAAACCGGCGGGGGTGGGGGGGGGGGGGGGGGGGCAGGTGAGGCACAACTTTGTGCATGGGTGGCACCAATGGTTATGCTTTTTTTTTTTTTTTTACCCCAAGCCCTTTGTGGACAATGAAAAGCCTATTTAAAGGTAAATTAGTGTGGTGGCACCTGGGGTGGCCAATCAGATTCCAAGGGTGACATGTGCTACCCCAGGCCACTCCCTGGACACGCCCCTGATGTAACTGAGGAACACGGTCCACGTTTCTGTGAAATAAGATGAATTATTTAACAGTATTTAGATGAGCGAGTGCACGGGGACAGAAACAGACACGTTCAGGTGTAAGAGGGAGAAATGAAGAGTTCTCTAATGGTGGTGATGCTTTTCACCAGTGTTACTGTTATTTTATTAGCTAAGCTGCAAACCGACCTTTTCCCACCACCAACACGATTGTGTGTGTCACATCTTTTATATCAACGCCTGTTTGACTTGACGCTGAGGTCACTTACCTGCTGACGTCACATGAGTGCCTCTGATCGTCAGACTCAATCAGCCATAAGTGCGAACAGGTTGGACTCATTAGCTCCACTACAGTGAAGCACGCAGCACTGCCAGCACGTGGCTTTTTAACAATAAACTACATTTTGATGAATCATTCCAGTTTGTGACATTTGACATGTGCATGCCGCCATCACAATCATTTATGCATGTTGGGTTATTTTATGTTTGCAGGATTTATGTTTGGGCCACCCCTCTCTCACCGAGCAGGTGGTGTGCTCCGGTTAGGTGAGACCAACAGCTCGCTGCATCTTCAGTGAGGCAGCAAGGTTTTTTATTTATGTTTTTTACATTTCCCACATTTAGATTAGATTTCCAATCCATTGGAATTTCTTGGATTAGTATTTTAGATGAAATGCCGGCTGTGTTTCCTCAGAGGCACGTTTGCATGGCTGCAGAAAGGACATCAACTTCTGCAAAGTGTCTGGATAAATTGTAAAAAAAAAAAAGTGTAATTTTACTCTCTGATCGCACAAAGAATAAATAAACTAAATACTACAGAGTGCAGTCAGAGGGTAAAACTAGAATCACTTAAACGTGTTCATTTGTGGCTCATAAAAAAGAATCGAATGAATCACAAGTCATGGCAAAAGTACCCGGTTCATGACTGACGTGTCTCAAAAGACAAAACAAACTTGTTGACATAAGATTCAAATTTAGAGTTCTGAGTAAAATGATAAGAGGCGTTATCTTTTTTTTTTATTCCTTTGAAAGTTGCTCTGAGTTTATTTCCTTTACTAGAAGTGACTAAAACACACGTTAACACTCTGACCTGATGGAGAAACCCTTTTGGTCAACCACATTTCAATCAAAGGATCTGATTCTATCTGCAGCTCATCTTTTACACGCCTCTTCTAACAGCGTAAATGATGCTGTGTGACTGGGCCGACGTTATTTTAGCTGCTGCAGTTCAGACCTACTGGAACAAACTTTGAGTAAAGCAAGAATGAAATGCACAGTAGGTATGATGCTCAGTTTAATATCATATGTGGGTGTTTTCACAAACATTTTGATTGTGTCTTTCAAAATGCTGAATTGTGCAATGATACTTGCAGGCTTTCTTGGAGCGGCGTGCACCTGGATCCTGATCCTGACGCAGGACTTGGCTGCAGGATCTGTGTTCACGAAGCATGCAGACGGCGTGTCGTGCAGCCTGAAGGAGCTGACCGCCCTCACAGAGAATGACGTAGAGGAGAGTTTGGAGCTTTTTGTAAGTAAACGTTCCTCGTTTCTGCAGGATGCCTTTAAGTTACACCGGCGTCTCCTAGTCCTTCCTTAGATCTTTAAATGTTTGAGTTCAAGTACAGTACAGGTTTCCTTTAACTTCCTTTTATGCATAATGAAAAATGAAGTTTTTTTTGCTTTATTGTAGAATGAAAACTGAAAAAGGATCTAAAACAACGTTTAAACAGCCTGCAGCGTTTACAAATGCAGCTAAATGGAATTTATTTTTTATATAACTAAAAAAAGCTAAATTGCAGCTGCAGATAATGATTTTCTTCACTCACAACATCACGTTTAATATGTGTTGTTGAAGATGAACCAAATCTGATCCACAACTTTGTTTATAACCTTGCACAACGGGCAGCTGAGCAGCACAGGCTGCACTAAACGATGCAAGAATTAGAAAAAAAATCATGCATTTTCAACCCAAAGTACGGGATTAGCATGTTAAATGTTTTAAAATGGACTTCCAGGAACACAAATACTTCCTGTTGCCTTTAGTTTGGCACTGTGCATCAAATTTAGAGGCATTTATGCGTAGTTCATGATGGCATTACATTCAGACATCGGTTTTCATTCAGGACGAAGCCAACGGAAGGACCCTGGGAACGTGGTTTCCCGGTTTTCCTGAGCTGCAGGTCCACCAGAACGCTCCTCTCAGCGGGTCAAAAATCCAGTGTGATCTCCACTTCATGGCTCAAGGCCTGCAGAAGGTTTTGGAGGACCAGGAGCACAATCTGAATCCTGCAGACGTTTCACTCCACAAAAGGCTCCGTCACACGATTTCGAGGGTCAGCATGCTTGCAGCGTGTGTGACGAAAACCCTCGGCGGCAAATGCTCCCATTATCCAACCCCACCTCGGATGCCTCGACACGCGTTCGAGAGGAAGCAGTGGAGCCACACGCTGCTGAAGTCCGCCAAGGGCTTCCTGGCCTGGATGCTGCACCAGCTGGAGGAGCAAACCAGGAACGCAAACAAGCAAAAGCTGAAAAACACAAAAGCATCACTTCACAGATACTTAGTGGGGAGTGGAAACCAGCTGTAATCTCACTTTAAGATCACTTTCCATGTGTGTAAATTAATATCATTTACAAAGCGTACAGATTTGTCTATATTCTCATTTTTTTACTCTGTTGGAATAAAATGAAAGTGCCTATAGGGTCACGTGTCCTGACTGCATGAATCCTTAACACAAAACACGTCTCAATTCTTGAAACTTCCAGTAATAAATGAGAAGTTTGTAAATGAACAATTCAGAGGAAGTTGGCTTCCTGCTGATAACAGTTCCTGATTAGTAAAGCAGGCAGGTTGTGTGTAGAAACCACTTCCTGCCTTGCAGAGCATTTAAATACCTTTAAGTAAAAATACAAAATGTCCAAAAAATTCCAGATTTCTCACATATTTTCAGTTATTTATGATAAGATGCAAGTTTGGGCTCCTCGAGTTTTTAGCAGTAAACACAGCATGAAAACTAAAAGAAAAGACTTTTTGTTTTATTATATTTGATAACCTTCAGCAGCGGATGTGTCCCCATGTGACAGTAATTAATCAAATGAGAAGCAGGTCTAATACATTTCCTAATTACAGAAGTGTGTTTCCTCGGCCTTCAGAGTGATGAATTGTTTTGCTCCGGCCGTTTTTCCCCGGTGAGCGCGACGCGTCGCCTCAGGTAGGAATCACCTTCTGAGAGCTGCTGGTCAACAAACCTTCCAGTGAAAATCTGCAGCCAGATGGACGGAGAGTGGGGAGATGCGTCTGTCAGGATCTGAAGAAATTCAAAATTACTACACTGTAAAAATAAGATGTTCCAGTTAAATGGTGAATTATTACTTTAGAAATAATTCACCAGTGAGTGAGCGTAGGAGGGATCGGGAGATCGACAGGCGGATTGGTTCGGCGTCTGCAGTGATGCGGACGCTGAGCCGATCTGTCGTGGTGAAGAGGGAGCTGAGCCAGAAAGCCAGGCTCTCGATTTACCGGTCGATCTACGTCCCAATCCTCACCTATGTCATGAGCTTTGGGTAATGACCGAAAGAACGAGATCGCGGATACAAGCGGCCGAAATGAGTTTCCTCCGTAGGGTGGCCGGGCTCAGCCTTAGAGATAGGGTGAGGAGCTCGGACATTCGGGAGGGACTCGGAGTAGAACCGCTGCTCCTCCGGATCGAAAGGAGCCAGTTGAGGTGGTTTGGGCATCTGGTCAGGATGCCTCCTGGACGCCTCCCTGGGGAGGTGTTTCGGGCATGTCCTGCTGGCAGAAGGCCCCCGGGTCGACCCAGGACACGTTGGAGAGGTTACATCTCCAATCTGGTCCGGGAACGCCTTGGGGTCCTGCCGGAGGAGCTGGTGGACAAGGCCGGGGAGAGGACGGCCTGGAGCTCCCTAGTTGGGATGCTGCCCCCGCGACCCGGACCCGGATAAGCGGAGGAAGACGAAGACGAAGACGAAGATTACTTTAGAAATATTCTACAAGATTTAAAAAAAAAGTAGACAATTATTGTTAATCCATCACCGATCCAAGGCTTTTTTAAAAAAATGTGTTCAATTCATCTTAAAGGTGTGGGACACTCGTTTAATCAGTACTGCTTGTCCCTAGTAGGAACAAATGCCTTGGAAGTCGCTCAGACGCCACATTAGAGGAGAGCAGGACACGGCAGGATTTTGCCTTATTTCCTCATATTTGAACATCTCACCTCTGATTGGCTGACACGACTCTAACTCTGACCATTTGCTCTGGGACATGGATGTTTTATCCCCACAAATAGCACAAGCCTGGAGGAGTTTTGCTGTGTGGTGAAGTTGCTAACGCTAACGGTTAGCTTCTCTGGTGTTTCCTGGACGCTAACGCAACAACAGCCTTCCCCGTCACACGTCAAGATGGGTGAGTGTGTGAATGTTAAGTGTCGGTGTGGCGTAGATCTGTCGGGACTTTGACTTCCGCCGTCTATTTTCTATCAGACGCTAATGCAGGAGATCGGTGTAGGAGACTATTTTCACGTTCAGCCTGCATGAAAATCTCAGAAGGACCCATTAGAAACAGAAATAATCATTCTAAAGGGGTTTTCAGTGTTCCACACCCTAATGACACATTCAACTCTGAAAAACTGAAAGCATTTTTGTTGAATTAACACTTTGATGCATGAATTATGAAATCTTCAACCATGATTTTTTTCATTCATCTTTAGGTGTGAATGAAACAAATTTCATATTTACATATTTTTGTAACATTTAATCTACAAATAATTTATTACACGTCCACCTCAGTGGACAGCGTGCATTCTGAACATGAAATATGTTGGCTTGACTTACTGAAGTCCAAATGGAGGGGCTCACATGCAATGAAGTCTTCAACAGCTGTGCTTAATAGCAAAAAAAGTAATAGTAATAACAATTTTGAGTACCTGTCCGCTGTAGTGACCATTATGCATCAAAGGGTTAAAGTAGTCACATGGTGGACAATATGATTTGAATGATTTAAATTAAGGAACTAAATTTACATTATTTTGAGGTCAATTTTGTTTTTTTCGTACTCTAAAATTTGATGTTTTGGGAGGCAGAAAAGCAGACTTTAAGATCCATCCATCCATTTTCATCCACTCATCCGGAGTCGGGTCGCGGGGGCAGTAGCCTAAGGCGAGAGGCCCAGACTTCCCTCTCCCCAGCCACCTGGGCCAGCTCCTCCGGGGGAATCCCAAGGCGTTCCCTGGCCAGGTGAGAGACATAGTCCCTCCACCGTGTCCTGGGTCTACCTTTAGGTCTCCTCCTGGTTGGACCTGCCCGGAAAACCTCACCAGTGAGGCGTCCAGGAGGCATCCTGACCAGATGCCCGAGCCACCTCAACTGGCTCCTCTCGATGTGGAGAAGCAGCGGGTCTACTCCGAGCCCCTCCCGGGTGGCCGAGCTTCTCACCCTGTCTCTAAGGGAGAGCCCAGCCTCTCTTCGGAGAAAACTCATTTCGGCCGCTTGTATCTGTGATCTCGTTCTTTCGGTCACTACCCAAAGCTCATGACCATAGGTGAGGGTAGGAACGAAGATCGACCGGTAAATCGAGAGCTTCTCCTTCTGACTCAGCTCTCTCTTCACCAAGACAGACCGGTACAACGCCCGCATCACTGCAGATGCAGCACCAATCCACCTATCGATCTCACGCTCCAGCTTTCCCTCACTCGTGAACAAGACCCCGAGATACTTAAACTCCTCCTCTTGGGGCAGGACCTCATCCCTGACCCGGAGAAGGCGTTCTACCCTTTTCCGAATCAAGACCATGGTCTCAGATTTAGAGGAGCTGATTCTCATCCCAGCTGCTTCACACTCGGCTGCGAACCGCTCCAGCGAAAGCTGAAGATCACGTTCTGATGAAGCCAACAGGACCACCTCATCTGCAAAAAGCAGAGATGGTGGACCAGAATCTCCTCGAAGCGTACGGAAGTCTTGCTCCAGACTTTAAGATTTGACACATAAAAAAGGTTTTTAACATTTGCTCTAACAAATGAAAAGCATCAACTTTCCCAGATCTGATGGGCTGCTTGTTTTCTAGTTTCTGGGTCTTGTGCATAAATCCGAGTTTTTTATTATCAGCACCACGAGAAAAAGGCCTGATCCACTTTTTCTTTCCTAATGTTTCATGACTTTGGTCTCGTTTCCTGATCGATGCTTCTTAGTCAATGTTCGTGCTTCCATTTACCAGGAATTTAAAAGAAAAGCCAATTATGTGGGTATTAATAAATACTTGTTACTGCTTTAACCTTTTCCACCTTAAATTTTTAATCAGGCCTTAAATTTAAAATCTTAACATAAAAATTCTATCTGCGCCACCAGCCTGTGCTGACAGGCCCAAATTCTTTCTAAACCTCTCCTGTGATGAAACAGAACACCACAAAAAGAGAAAAGTCTATTTGACAGTCACATTTATTAAATACGCTCCACATGCATGCAGTATACACAGAAGGAATTAAACATTCATGGCTGTTCCTGTCTCCAAACCAAACCTGCTTTATGACATGAAGGTAACTGATGCAAATCCTGATGGATGAGCTGCCTGTGCCGTAGACCTGACGATCATCATGGATGAGTGTATGAAGTGTTCTGTGCACTTATGAAGTGTAAATAATAAATTCAAAAACAGGGTTCGCTCTTTGTTGAAGTCGGAGGTCTTAGACGTCTTCATCAGCCAAAATATTGCAGAAACAGCTTTTTGTTTGTCGTTTCTCTTTTTCCAAGCACCATTAGATGTCCGAACATGTCGTTTTTGAAGGTATGTATCGACCCGTGGTTCTGATTCTTCTTCATCCCAAAAAGATTAGAGAAGCTCATACAGGAAGGAGCTCAGGAGGACTCTCTCCGTAGCAGAACTTGGCCTGGGGGTTGCGGTAGGTGTTTTCATGTTGAACGCTCTACAGGAAAAAGGAAAATATCCTGCATAATTTCAAGTATTTCACGATTAAAGCTCCGTTTCAAAATGACTTTGTGGCGTACTTGTGAAGAGGTCCTACACTTGGCCAGGCACAACTCAAAGTGATCCTCTACAGCTGTGAAAAGATTCTGAAAACCTTTCGCTGCACGGTTCAGGAAGCGCTCGAGAAGGGGTTGCTGTAAGAGGACACAGAACGCATTAGGTGTAAACACAGATTGTAGTCCCATGATTTCGTAGCCTGAGTGTTTCAGAATGACACAACCAGTCACAAAGTTTACTGCCTCACTGTTCATGTTCGTGTGATTCTTTCATTTTGACCACAGTTGCATAAAATGCTGAATCAGAGGGATTCTTGTATTTACTGAACCTCTTTTTAAAGAGCAAGTCACCCCCAGATCAACTTATTTTTTTCCTGATAAACTATATGAATGTGTGTCTAATCGTGCTGCAGACACGTGTCGTCAATAGTTTTGCACTTTAGTGCATTTTAGTTACAATTTAAATATTCTGCCTAAAACTGTCAGTGTTGCACCGTCGTCAGGCAAAAACTCAGCACTGCTTTTGAATTTAAATCTGCCATCGCTATTAGCTAAGAGGTACACTATGATGTTAGATGGTACATTATGATGTCACAATTTCGTGAGTGTGTATTTGTTACAGGCTCCGCCCTCTCGGTCTGCTTGGCAACAGCATTAGTTGCATTTTTCAAACAGGAAGTGGGAGTTGAGTAAGAATCTGGCAGGGGTGACGCTCTTTAAAGAGCAAGTCACCCCCAAATCAACTATTTTTTTCTGATAAACTATATAAATGTGTGTCTAATCGTGCTGCAGACACGTGTCGTCAATAGTTTCGCACTTTAGTGCATTTTAGTTAAAATTTAAATTTTCTGCCTGAAACTGTCAGTGTTGTGCCGTTGTCAGGTAAAAACTCTTCACTGCATTCAAATTTAAATCTGCCATCGCTATTGGCTAAGAGGTACACTATGACGTTAGATGGTACATTATGATGTCACAATGCCGTGAGTGTGTGTATTTGTTAGAGGCTCCGCCCTCTCGGTCTGCTTGGCAACAGCATTAGTTGCATTTTTCAAACAGGAAGTGGGAGTTGAGTAAGAATCTGGCAGGGGGTGACGCTCTTTAACAGGATGTCGCACATAGCTGGTTAAAGCTAATAATCTTTCAGATTTCTGATGTGACAGATTACCTTATCGGGCTGAAGGCAGCAAGACACGCAATACTCGTAGATGCTACAGCATCCGTTGGCCAGGCAGCTTTTACAAATGTACTGTCTCGCACTGGGAGCGTTGACATTACAGCAGCTGTTAACCAGCAGGTCTTTTCTCTCACAGACATAACCTGTAAAACATTAGCACCGACGCTGAGTACCATCATAGTCAATTACTGAGTCATAGGCGACGGTTACATCATTTACCAAGCTCGTCTGTGATCAGCGTCTTGCCCTGAATGGAATTTCTGCACTGAGTAATCTGTCGGCTGCTGTTGCCCAGATTAAAACGGACCTTCCAAGGGATGCGCTGGTCTGAATCTTTAACCTCTAGGAGCGTGCGGTCCCGTATGGCCCTCTCTTCCTGCAGAAATCCACAGGTGTGTCAAAAAAAAACTGAAAACGTCCCATTATTATTATTTTCCTGTCAGGATGTGAAAAGTGTTAAATATTGAAGACAGAGCAGAAGGCCTAAGGTTTTATGTACATTTATAAAGCAGACACTTCCATCCAAAGTGAAATGGCATTATTATAATTGTTAACCTAATGTGCACGCACAGATAAGGTGATCTTAAAGCTACTTACTTTAATATTTAACATTAATGAATAGAGCAGAATGCCAACTTTAATAGACATCTTGGTGTTTTGCATAGTTACATACGAAAATGACTAATTCCATGCAACATGGAACTAAAGGTCAAAGCACGCGCTGAGGTGCGAGTCTACCTGTTTGAGTGTGCTGGTGAGGAAGTAAATAAGGGAGAGTCCGAAGACGACCCCCAGCACCCAGCGCTTCCTCAGTAACCTCCGCAGCACCATCATATCATGACCTTTTGGGTGAAAATCCAAGTAACCTTCACGCTGCTCAAAAGTTTAAACTCCTCAACTGTCTTCAGTCTCAATCAACGCATAAAAATTGATTTTAAAATCACAAAAAACAGTAAATATAGTGCCTGCTGAACTGGAATCAGCTCGTCCTGTCGGTCCAAAACAATTAGCTCTAAAAACAACTGCGGGCTACAGACACATTATAGCTAACCCATGTTAAGCTTACGACTTGCAGTTATTTAAAATGAACGCTATGTGTTCGAGGACACTTACATTTAATGTAATTTATATTGTGACTTAAAACAGCAAAGGTGACAGAAGTTAGCAGCGTCTCATCGTAAAAGCCTGTTTTGTTAGCCTGCTGCTAGCTAGATGCTGCTAGCCTTCGCCTCTCGCTGATGCTAAAACGGAGCTAAAAACAGATTTCAACATGGCCTAAAGATTATGCTTAGTCTCTCATGTAGAAAAGCGACTCTATAATGTCAGCCACAACATTTAACAAGTAATAACGACGTAAGTTTTCGTTTCCTAGCGAAATTTGACATGAAGGATCAATAACAAAACACGGACGTGATCTTTATGGAAGACCGACGCGTATGGCATGCCGTTGAAGCATTGAAGCATACATTCAAGTAACTCTGTGTCTCTCTTTTTAAAGTTAATTTGATCACATATTAGCCTGCTACTAGCTAATAGCATAAGTCTTGACACTCCCAGTCAAAATGACTGACTAACATTAAATGAAATAGCTATGTTAGAAGATAGCCATAATTACACTCCTTTTAGCTTGTATTTCAGATTCCATTCTCCCTTTTGGATGGGATGGATGCATTTAGTATATGTGTTACAGAAAGAACAAGATTAGGAAAAAAACATAACTAATTGTGAGTTTCGATAGATTTAATATAAACAGGACAATGCTGAAATGTTCATTCGACTTGGAAGTCACCGTCTAACTATTATATGACAAATCGTGTTGCTAATTGTGACTGGAGCCGTAACCCTACGTCATACCGGAAGTTATTTTTACGGTACATCCTTAGCGTCTGTCAAGCTATGTGGTTTTATGCTCACTATGGAAGGATTTGAAGCAAGTTGTCGTTCACTGCGCTGACTCAGGTAATTATTTGTCTGATTAAACCAAGCTGCTGATTAGCGATGGGTAGATGAGGCCTCGTGAAGCGTTTAGGCACGTTACCCAAAACTGTCTGTTATTGTCAACACTGTGTCACTGTTTGTCTTCTGACACCGGCTGGATTACAAACATCGCTGCAGGCAGACCGAATAGCGAAACTCTACTGACATTTTCAGGGGTTGGATTGCGTGCTCATGATTTGGAGCTATATAATCAATTTTCCTCTGGGATTAATAAAGTATTTTTGAATTTGAATTGAATAAAGAAACTTGAATTAAATGAGGTCAGATTTTAAGACCAGTGACGTCTTAGCGCCGCGACAAAAGACTGTCCAAAGAGTGCTCAGGTTTTGAAACCCCCGATTCTGAGAGCAAGTACGGCGTAGTCTCCTCACCTCAATCCCAAGATACACTGCGGGATATCACACAGATAGATATCAGATACATGAGCGTTTTTTTGGTTTTCAGTACCCTAAATTACTCATAACACGACGCTAATGTTAGTTGATACATTGGTAAGAGGTTTTAAGCTTAAAGAGCAAGTCACCCCCTACCAGAGTGTTTGAATGTTTTAAAAATGCAACAAATGCTGTTGCCTGGCGGACCGAGAGGGCGGAGCCACTAACAAATGCACACAGGCCCTTTCTCAACATGCATACTTGTCCGAACTTGTGTACTCGTGTACTTGTGAAACGTCATCAATGCTGGCCCAAGGACTGTTCCAATCCTAAGTATGTATAATTGCAAGTTTGCTCAAAGTTCCCGGATGTGTTGTTGCTCCACCCATTGTATTGAGGCTGCATAAATATGTCCTTCTGCAGACTTAAGCCTGGGGCACACCGGAGGCAATACGCGCAGCAATCGTGCCCGAAATTTTGAGGTCAAGTGCTCACAAAGGACACGCTGCTGAGTGCTTCTTGGAAAGTCGAGCGATAGTCACAACATCTACACAACACAACATCACATCTCCAGGGTTTCCCTTACATAGGCGTAGCCGTGGCGGCCCGCCATGGCTGAAATCCCACCGCCACGCCTACAAGATCCCAAGTTTTTCAGGGTTTTTTTGCGCTGTTTCCCGAAGAAGCAGCGGGAACTACTATGTTGTCGCTTGTGATCACAGCCGGCGGCCAGCAAGGAGGAGCAGGCAGGGCAAGGTGAAGTTACAGCATAAGTTACTGAGTTTAAAATTAGAAAGGTAGCAGTGGATATAATGCTTTTTGGTGTACATGTTTCAATAGCATTAAGATAAACGAGTGTTGACAATCTTGACAGGTTTCGGCCAGGTTTTCCTCCCCCCACCAGGCTAAGCATCACTTATTCATGTAAAATTTATTTATTTTTTCATGTCTGACTTTAACCGCATCTAATACTGTATTACGATGTGAGCGCAACAGCGACAACTTAAGATCGATGTGTGAGCAGCCTGAGAGGTTGGGTGTTTTCATCTGAACCCTTAAAACCTCCAGCAGGCTTCGCTGCACTATTGACGTGTTAGCGCGCAGCGCTAACAACTTAGCGACATGACATGTCTCGGAGAAAATGTAAAAACACGTTGGACACTTCTTCTGAAGCAGGAAAATAACACTTCTTCTTAAAGAGCAAGTCAACCCCTACCAGTCTATCTCCACTCCCACTTCATGTTTGAAAAATGCAACAAATGCTGTTGCCTGGCAGACCGAGAGGGCGGAGCTTCTAACAAATACACACAGGCTCACAACAGCATTGTGACATCATAACGTACCAGTTTACATCATAGCATACCCCTTAGCCAATAGCGGTGGCAGATTTAAATAAAAATACAGTGCAGAGTTTTTACTTCTTAAGCAGAGCTCGACGTATCCTCGGCTCGTTCACCGCCGAGCCGTTGTCGGTACAAGATCTGCTCGGGGTCCGTCGACTGCCGATGACGTCAAAGTAGTTGACTGGCTGAACATGAACCTTACGGAATTACGTAATCACCTCATCGGCAGTCGTAGGACCCCGAGCCGATCTTGCACCCGAGCAGATCCTGTACCGACACCGGACTGAGCTCGATAACATTGACCCAGCACAGCCACTGGGTCGCTGGAGCTGCCCCGTGACTGCCTGATGGAAATCCAGCGGGTTTCATCAGACTCGTAAAGTTTCTTGTTTTTGCTGGGGACCCCCTGTATTTTACCGCTCCCTCCTGCAGTCTTCCCCTATTAACATTTAAAATGATTCTGTAAATTTGTGTATCAATAGAAAAAAATCTGCCTCTGCCAGCTGCAGTAAATGCAGTCTCCAAATAATAAATAAGAGGTGCATTCATCTGTGTATCTCCTTTGATCCGCATTAGTGATATTCTCAGCACCAGAACAGTGAAGCAAAGAAAGATTCCTGAGTTTGTTATAATTTTATTTATTAGGTGCATTTGACCTGTTCTATTTCTCTGAAATGAGATCAAATTAGTGCTTCTATGGGTTGTCTTCTCTCTGCACTAGAAAATTTTACTTTATTTAGAGACGTGGGGGAAACACTGAACTCTACTGTTTATACGTGATCAGACTTACCGTCGTGTTTTGTGATATTCAAATTCATTAAAAATGGGTTAGTACGCTATTTATTTGAGTATTTTAAGATTGATAGTACTTTAAAGTTATCAACACTGCTGCTGGGTTTGTGCCGTAAAGCCGTTCTGCGTCATAATGCGTGTTGTAAAGTACTCCACAATGCTGTACACAGCCACGGTGCTTGAGATGGAACTTGCGCCTTTCTTCAGCGCCTAGGCGCAGCGCTTCTGGGACGTGGCGTTTCCCGTGTGCCCACTCTCATTAACTTAAAGGGCTTCTAAGTTCTATTTAACATGACAGCACAGGCGCAGCTCGTCCGCCTCCGGTGTGCCCCGGGCTTAACTCATTCACTGCCAATGACAACTAAAGTCGTCATTTGCATTTTTTTTTACTGTGTGGGCATCGGAACGAGCCCCCATACCGTGAGAACAAACATCCCAGCTCTAAAGCCGGTCTTCATCCGCGTACGTCACACACCACGTGATCGGGAAGCAGAACATCCGTGTGTTAGGAGATCGTTTTGGGCCGCTGCTGTAAAAAAAGTGAGGAAACGTGTCTGCCGATCTCAATTCAACAAAGGATTGTGAAAGAACGGATAACGCTCAAAACGCGCAGATTCTTCCTGGTGTAAGAGGTGAGTCTCCGCTTTGTTTTGGTTTTTTTGGCGTCAACGTCATCCTAGCACACAACGTTCTGTGACTCTTTAAAAAAACAGTAAAAACGGTGAGAAACGCTGGCAGCGAATGAGTTTAGGACAGCTGAGTTTCCCATAATGCATTGCGTCACAAACAGTTAAAATGGTAAATGGTCTGTATTTGATATGGCGCCTTCTAGAGTCCTGGAACCCCCCAAGGCGCTTTACAACACAACCAGTCATTCACACATTCACACACTGGTGGTGATGAGCCACGATGTAGCCACAGCTGCCCTGGGGCGCACTGACGGAGGCGAGGCGGCCGAGCACTGGCGCCACCGGTCCCTCCGACCACCACCAGCAGGCAACGTGGGTTAAGTGTCTTGCCCAAGGACACAACGACAGCAACAGACTGAGCGGGGCTCGAACCTGCAACCTTCCGATTACGGGGCGAGCTCTTAACTCCTGTGCCACCGTCGCAAATTCTGAATGTTAGAGGAGAAAGCTAATAACTGTAATGTTTTACATTAGAAATACAAACAAAATAATATAAAGTTATGTGTTATTGTAAATAATTGTGTGTAAACTGTAAAATTTGCTGCGTGCGTTTGAGTTTCGCTCTTCACGTTATTCCAAAATGCTAATTAGCTAACCCCCTATCAAAATAAAAGCACCATAGTTCTGTTCTGATGAAAAATAAACTTTTTATTCATTAAAGAGCGAGAAATGCTAGTATTTTATTAGTTTGGATCAAAAGTGAGCCAAATATAATACAAATACGTTTTCTTTGTAATTTTGTTATTTAAGGAACAATCTAGACTTTTATTTTTATGTCAAATTGTTTTTTTTTAACTGTAGCAAGAAGCAGAGCTTGTTGCCTGGACACAATGGAGTACGGTTCTGTTCCAAAAGCCGTCCTCGTCCTCACGTACTCGGTAGTACAGACTTTCTAGTGTGCTTGCTAAGAACATGCTTGTCTAGTACACAAGAACGTATTGGCGTCCTTGAGAGACAGCCACACACAGGCTCACAACGACTGTTCTCCGGCAGACGATACGTTGGTAAGAGGTTTTAGGCTTAAAGAGCAAGTCACCCCCTACCAGAGTGTTTGAATGTTAGAAAAATGCAACAAAATGCCTGGCAGACCGTCCTAGTGTTCCTCTTAGCCAATAGCGATGGCAGATTTAAATGCAAATGCCCCTGACAACGGCGCAACACCGACAGTTTTAGGCAGAATATTTAAAGGTTGAAAATGGAACACTGACACTCTGGCGAACTCTAGTGTTCAGAGGTGGTATTGCAACAACAGGACTAATTTTTCCAGCCGTTGGGATGTTGGTTCACTGCTGACACGGTCCAGCACCGTGTTCAGAGACAAATGGTACAGGGTGAGGACTTTTACAACAGTATTTAACGTTAGAACGTCCTCTGGGGTCAGAATCAGCTGCCTGACTTGTCAAGTCTGCCATTTTACACAGTCCCAGCCTCGCCTTGCTGAGCAGACACTTTAGCGCAGCGGTGCCCTCTAGTGGCCGGTGGATGTGAACGTTAGCCCAGTGTCGTGCCTGAAAAAATCAAAATGTGATTATTTTGTTTGAAATAAAGCTTTTAAAGGAGAAACTGTACATTAATTCTGCACACTTCTAAACGCTCCGTGGAGGTTTATTTTTTAAATACAGCTTTTTATTAAAATGTTCCGTATTCTAACTAAATTTTAACTGAGATGCACTAAAGTGCCAAATCATGGACTACACATGTCGACAGCATGACTAGACACTCGTTTATATAGTTTATTCGGGGGTGACTTGCTCGTTAAATAGAAAACATGTGTGAGCTCCATTTCTGCAGCTTCTTCGTAGTGCAGTAGCAGTTGCTAGGCGACAGGAGGACATCTGCTGAAGTAGGGCGGGACAATTATTTAAGGCTAAACCGTCCATTGTGTTCAAATTCACAGCTGTTAACATCTGGTCTAACTGGTCAAGCCCAAGTCCCACTGTCCAGTTTACCCAGTGTGTGCTGGTCTGATCTGCACCCACCACCCACCGACCCCCCCCCCCCCCGCTCTGACAGCCGATGGGATGGCCAAATTTCTGCATGCATGACTCACATTGATGACATTCTTTTATGAATGTATGAAAGTTCAGGTGCAGAAATGTGGCATTTAACCTGCAGAAAATAGTATGAACATTTAAAAGGAATCCTTTAGAAAAGCAGCGTAGTTGATCTACATAACTAGGATTTAACGCTGTTTGCTAAATCCTGAGAAAGATCAAACAATTTGGCTTATGAGCTTATATTATACATAGATATCCACGGATATTTATATAATCGATAGAAGTTCATACACCAACTGGCTTGGTCTATATTTAGTCCAAAGATTAATATTTAATTTAAGAGATTTAAATTAATAGCAAAAGTTTATTAGTTCAGAAGACTTAAAGAGATCTTTGCTCGTTCAGGGACCAAATGTACACCACTCCTGTGTTTCATTTCAAAGAAGAGTCAGGTTTAAAAAGTTAAGAATTTATTACTAACAATTTAAAGATGACAATTTAAAAGACAATTCATAAATGACCATTTATAATACTTTAATATTAAAGCTTGGTATTAAAGCAACCTGCGTCTGGATGAAAACTAAAGTGAAGTGTGTGTGTTTGGATGTTTGGATGTAGTCTCAGAAGGTTTCTATCAGCGAGAGGAAACGCGTTCTGGGTGAAAGAGTTTGTTTTGCAGCTGAGCTAAGTTATTTAAAACAGGCATGCAGGCGCTATCTGTGTTCTACCTCACCGTTCAGACCACCCTCTGTTTGGATCCGGAGGTCAAGGGAGGATGTTGATCAGCCTCGGGGTACTCGGTCCAGTAGAGGAGACGTGGTACCGACTCTCTGGTCCTAGAGTTGCCGCAGGTACACAGGTAGATGGTTTTGCGTCTTAAATGAACTCTGAAGGAGTTTAGCGTCAGCTTGTTGCAGATGGCCTTTTTTGTTGAAGCAATTCTGTCGGCGTGACAGAAAAGCTTTTAGTGGAGGTTTCGAGCGGCCGACCCGATCCTCTGGGACTCTCGTTGCCACGGAGAGACTTTGGTGAGCTTTAGAACTGAACTTGAACTGAGGAGTTTGGTTTTAACAAACCTCAGGACACGCCCTCTCAGAGATAGAAAGCTTTGTTGTTATGGAACAAAGACATGCGAGAGCAGTTACCTTTGACCTGATTTCTGTGTCCTGCATGGTGTGTTTAAGTGCACATGACCTTGTTTATACTGTTAAACATAACTGATTATCATAAATAATAATTATTATTATTAACCAAAGAATAATAATTCATTTCAGTAATGAAATACATTAATAATGAACCATGATGATTATTTATGAACCTTGTAATAAGACAGTGAAGAGTTTATTAAAAATGATTCTTTTAAATCTTGAAGCGTCCCTCGTCTTGCGGCTGGAACAGCAGTCAGATTAAAGATGGTTTACAGCAGACTTGTGTCTCCTGTGATGGATAATCTGTAGATAGAAGTACAGTCAGGACAGCGTGACCCAGCTGAGGAAGTGTGACCTTTGGGTCATAAATGAGGCCATTCATGTCGCTACAGAAACAAAATCCTTTTGGATCAAGCAGAAACTGAGAGGAACAGGATGAAACAAGGAAATAAAACAAATAAAAAGAATGAAATGATGCCTCACGGACCACCTTTTGTTTTCTTTCTGGCTCCATGATGGAATAATTTAGCTATAAGATGTACTTTTTGGCGGAAACCCAACTTGTTGACGGATGGAGACGCTCCTCCATTTAAACACGGTTCTGCACTTCACTGAAAAGCGAAACAGCAGCGGCATCGGTCACGTTACTACTTCCTGAATGACACGCGCATCGATGCGGGCTCTGGCTCTTTGAGATAGATGCATGCACCGACGCATCAGTGCTGCTGGACCCATCACTGCTGCTGATGAGATGATGATTCATGTTGCAGGAGCGAACCATCATGTGGTGATGCCATGCAGCGGAGACACAGCAGCAACACGGATGGCATGCCCTCTGAAAGGTGGGCTAAGTAGCCTGCAAATGCTACTGTGCATGCACTTTCATCGTAGGAGAATTTTTTTTGTGCATTTGGTCCACAAAGCTCACCATTTGTTTGTTTGTTTGTTTGTTTACTCATCATGCACTGTATTTCTGTCCTGTCCAGAGTCCTTTAAAGTGATCAAGTACGTAGATGGTGGTCGAATGTTTATTGCATCATTTTAATGTTTGTTATCATCCTTTGTTTACTGACGGGGTCATATCTGAGACTTTTATTTTGAAGGTCAAAGCTGAGAACAGAATTCAGCTTGCTTCCATCTTCTGTTTGTTCCCATCCAGGACCCGAAGCCAAACTCTTGGATCGGAGAGCAGTCTGGATGAGGGTGGTGTGTTTGACTGCCTGAAGCCGGATTCCTCCACCTCAGCCCAGCAGATCTTCTCGGGCCTGGTGGGGGTCCCCTCCAGCTCCGTCTCACCGGCCCAGTTCCAGGCAGCCGGCTTAGTTTTGGGCTCCCCACCTGAGGTTTTCATCCAAATGGCTGCTTCTTCTAGAGAAGAAGGGGGAACCCATCGAGCGGAGGGCGGATCTTTCCTTGCCCGGCCACCGCCGCCGCACCACCACCATCACCACCACCACTTCCACCACCAGCCGCTGCAGCACAGGAACCCCTCTCTGCTCCAGCAGGCCACCACAGCGGCCAGCTCCGACAGGCACAGCTCCAGGGAGGAGGCCCAGGATGACCCGTCCACTCCGGCCCCGGCGTTGTCTGAGCTGAAGGCTGTGGTCAGCTGGCTGCAGAGGGGCTTCCCCTTCATCCTCATTCTTCTGGCTAAAGTCTGCTTTCAGCATAAATTAGGTAATCCATCCAGCATAGTAAAAACCAAGTGTTGTCCACTTGTTCAGTGATGATGTTCCCCTCCTCCCTGCAGGTATCGCTGTGTGCGTGGGGATGATCAGCACATTTGCTTATGCCAATTCCACGTTTAAGCACCAGGTGTCTCTGAGGGTAAGACGAACATAATCAGTTTTAAAGTCGGGTCAGACCCAGATGATCGCACATGCATGTAATAAACCATAAAGAAGATGTTCAATGTTTGTTTTTAACAAATCTCATTAAGGATCAGCGTTTTCCTTCCTGCAGAACACTTCCCACCTGAACATTTAGCCCTTCAACCAGAATCATCCAGGCATAGGTCGCGTTCTGGGTGACTTTAAGCTGCAGATGCTCATTTCTCTAAAGTTGCTCGGCTTTCCCTTCACTTTTGTTCTAGGAGCAGCGCTCTGTGTTTGCAGCTCTGTGGATCCTCGTGTTCCTCACCGGGAACGTCGTGTACATCTTCTACACATTTGGTCAGGAGGAGCTGCACAACAGGTAAACAAACATCTATCTTTTTGTTTTTTTCACCGTATCTTTCTTTGTGTTTCCATCCATCCGTTCGTGATGGACCCTAACCCAAACCCAAAACAAGCAGAAAGTAACTCTGAGAAACTTTTATTAGATAAGATCTGATTTTTTTAGAGATTAGAATCGGATGTTTATTTATTCTCACCTAAAATCTAGAAGAGTTTCGTTGTCATGTTTAAAAAACGTTTTGTTTCTGAATCATGAAAAAAAAAACAGCAAAAAAGTGTGGATATTTTTTAAATGAGATGCTGATTTTAGTGGGAAATGAATGAAAAACAAACATGAATACATCTAAAAATATTACTGGTACTTTTACTGTCGTTCTGTTGTGGAAAACATTGAATGAAAACTGTGAAAAGCTGCTTAAACCTGCATGTTTTAATTATTGTGGGCCGATCTATCTCACTAAAATGATCAGAGCCACGACAGAGTCATGCTGTGTACCGTGAGAGGAAGTGTGGAACAGTAACGCTGTTGCTGTTTGCTTCTTCATGTTGAGTTCAAATAAAATATGTACAAGAAATATATTAAATAATAAGAATATTATTAGATGTATATGTGACAGTGGTGTTAGGGCTAAAAGGCAGATATACGTGTTTTTTCTCATTACACTGGAACTTCACGTTGTCCCACATCGAGTGTCTCTGTCCCACATTTGGCAAGTTGGGATCTGGTCTCCCGAGTCTGTGGTGGTAACCGTTCTAGTGAATATTGTATTTTCATGTTTTTCGAGATTCATTGAGTAGTTTCCCTCCTTTTTTGGTGAAATGTTTGATGATCCAGCAGCAACATCCTTTTAAGGGGGTATTTTAAATTTGTTTCCTTCCAGCCTGATCTTTGCAAAGCCCAATCTCAACAGTTCTGACTTCTTCGATCTCATCTGGATGGTGGGAATAACCGACTTTGTCCTTAAGTATGTCACCATCAGCCTGAAGTGCTTCGTTCTCTTCCTGCCCAAGATCCTCATGGCTTTCAAGTCCAGGGTAAGGTTGTGTTATTTATTTATTTATTTATTTATTTATTTATGTAATGGCTTTATTTGTTCTTCCCATTTTTGTCACTTTTTACAAATAATTACCATCGACATATAAATATTGGACAATGGGTTTCCATAGACTCCAATAACACATTTTTTGAAGATAAATGGGAGGTGGCCACCACCGCCATTTTGACCGTGTCACAGGTTCCGTCAAGCCCAGACAATTCCACAAAAGGGAAGAGAGGAGGAGCTGAGGGTGGGGCTGTAAGGCTGGGATCAACTGACGACACCCGGTCGAACTAGCTACAAGCTAACCTGAAGCTAACGCGGAGGTGGGAGCTAAGCCAACGGAGGTAGCAACCTAGCTACAACCGGAGTTAACTGTGCACAACACCAGAGCTCCTGAGTCAGAGATACGCCGGGCTGACCGCTGGGTAGAACCGGGTGGAACACATCGGTCTCCCGAGAGCTCCACAAGCCGATAGTGGGAACCCAGCTCCACCAACATGTTATATTTCAACCCATTTTCTAAAGAGCAGCATTATGTTAAATGCACTGGGTTTTACCCTATTACATTTAAATTTCATGGTTAAACAGTACATGTTAAAATCTAAGCTCAGCTCGGCAGTGACCTAAAATACATAAATATAATTTTACTTACCGAAAAAATGAAGTGGAGACTCCTTGGACGCTCTATTAGTGCAATTAATGCCACAGCAAGTCATTTTGTCCAACAATTGCACAAAAAATATCCAAAAAAGAATACACAAACGCCCACGAAGGAAGGAATGCAGACAGATGCTGTGAAAACCTGACCAACCCTCCCCACCCCTGTAGCAGCCCACTTGGAATAACCACGCAAGATGCAGAGAGCTTCGACTGGTGCAACTTTAATCCTCTCCTTCTCTCACCTCGCATTATGACACCGTGAAAACTATATGAACAGAAAATACAAATCTCACAGTACCATAATATTTCCACAAATAATGCATAGAAATCATGTTTGCATTTTAAACTTAACACAAACAATTTTAGTAAACAAATAAGGAATTTTACATGAAAGTAGCCGTTTTTAGCCGTTATAAGTTGCAGTTCTTATTTAAATAAAATAATGACAGTTTCCTTCCATTTGAAATCAAATGAACAACTCATTTCACACTGAATACACCATCAGTCTCCCCCTACCTCCTTCTGCTTCCAAGGGCGCTAAGTTTGAGCTCAGCCTGCTAGCAGCCTATCTTCCACACTTCACAGTGATGTTCCTTAAACATGACATACAAATGGCTCAAATATGAAGCGAACCACTGTAAAATACCCTTTCACAAGTTTCCATGTAGAATATGACAAATAAATAACATATTTGCATGTTTTACCAACTCTGGAGCAACACGAGCATGTCGTTATGATGAGCCGGGAGCAGAATGTTTAACGTATACAACAGCAAGTAGTAGAAGAACAGGAAGTAGTAGAAGAAGAGGGGGTGCTCTTCAAAATAAAAGCACAAAACGTAAAGTGACAGAACTGCATTGTTTACTACGAACATCATTTGCTGCCATTTACAACCCCCACCCCCTGCCTTCGGATTGGTGGACTTCAGCCTGGCGAGGTCATCAACCTGCAGGAGTCAATGTACTCTGCGCTCCTCCTGAGATCTCCCTCCCACCTGTGACTGTACAGTAGATGAGCGCCGTAGATGGCTGCTCTCGCTGGGGGAAACAGGATACGCGCCTTCCTATTGGAGTCTCATGTTGTGTTGTAGGGCTGCAACAACGAATCGATAAATTCGATGAAAATCGATTACTAAAAGCGTTGGCAACGAATTGCGTCATCGATTCGTTGTGTCGCACAACTCTTCCAAAAGCGCCCCCCCTTCCCACCCGCCGTTGCGCGCAGACCAGAGCAAGTCAGATCAGTGCGAGGGAGAGCCGGCAGATCAGCGTGAGGGAGAGCCGGCAGACTTGCGCTGCTGCGAACCGGTTCCGCATTGTTGCACAGCGATCCAGGCAGCTGCTTCCAGCGCACGGTCCATTCTCAAAGTGGCGCAACCAAAAAACTATAATTAGCACACGATCGTTCATGTCCGCACATGTTCTCTATTTTCTGTCTTATTTGTGCCTGAAGCGCGCTACTGCGGAGCTCATCACCTGTGCTGTGGTGATGTCACCTCACGCAGCATCGAAAACGCGCTCTGCGCTTTTCGGTCAGGAGATCTTTGATCTGCTCAAAAGTAACTGATGAGGTGAAAAGGTAAGAATCCAGGCAACAGATTTTCTGGAGAATTATGAGGAGATGCAGGAAGATGAGAGACAGACAGGACAGGAAAATAGTTAAATAAAAACAAGAAAACAATACAAAGTGTTGAAAAGTCAAATGTACGTAGATTTATCTCCACGACACGTTTTTACCAGTAAAAAACAATAAGTTATACACATGTCATATTTATACATCTGATACAATTCAGATCACCTTCAAAACTCAGTCACACACCCAGGGCCGTTTCAAGACATTTTGGGGGCCAAGGCAAAATGCCCCCCCCCCCCCCCCACCCCATAACTGGGCTCCCCAGAAGCCTCTGTGTAATTCATGCCCTCTCCAGTAGTGTTAGTTATACGGTGTTTATAAAAGCCCCTCAGACATTACTGACATGTTCTAATATTATCAGATGAAAAACTAAATTATCAGACATGCTGTCTCATCTGCTGCTTTTCTAAACTTGCAAAAAGTAACAAAACCATTTGAAAGCCACTATTTGTGGATTCTCTGAAAGTTTCCATGGAGTGTGTGACAACTTATTTTTTCATTGATCCTATCGTCTAATCTCACAGCTGAAACAAGCATCCTTAATCATCTGTGCACAGGAAGCTTACCGATGCTGTAGTAAAACAAAAGGTATAATAATTTATTATTAATAAAACCTTGTTGCAGCACTAAAGCAGAAAAATTAGATTTTGCATTAAATATGCAAAATATTTACATATGAATTGTTTTAGAGCCCTTTAATTGGCAGAATCTGATATTAATTTAGTTCTTACAAAAAATGGGTCCCAACATGGTTTGTGTGGCGTTGCCATAGTGTGACGTCATAGGCACAGATCCCCTGTCCTCTTGTTTGGAAATGGAAATATGATCACCCTGTATTAAACAAACTGTCCACCCGGGCTTTTGCTCTGCACAGAGACGCTTCGCTGCCTACGACTGAACGTCAGTTGAGAGTCAGTCTCATGCAGACTGACCAATGAAGAGAGGGCCTCAAGTTAAGACCCTCTCCTCATTGGTCAGTCCACACGAGGTGGGTCAAAGGTTACTCTGGGCGGGTTACGTGTTGTCAGGCATTCAAGTATTGAGTATATTTACTGCATATTACAGTAAAATATTCTGTATGTGACCACATTATGGTGATCCTCGGGTCGTGATGATGGAGCCCTTGAATATTGTTGCCCAGGGTACAACAAAGTGTTAATCTGGCCCTGGTTCCGCCGTCACATTCCCGCAGAAACTGGTTGATCACACCGGGGCCAGACTACTAGCATGTGGTTTTACAACCACAATGTCCTCAGAAGCAAAAACGCTTTTAAAAGGGAGGGAGGAGTCCTAACTGTTGCTGCAGGCGTGTTGTGTGAGAGTGCAGTTATATACTGGTTAATATATTTTTGGGTTCAGTTGCTTTCATGTGGCCTAATGTGAGTCTATTTGGGATCATTGGAATGATCAGCAGCATTTCTTGATGTGACTTTATGGCAGTTGCCCAGGGCATCATCGCAAGGAGGATGGCATTCATTTACTTTTGTTTTATTTGGTATTTTTTCAGTCAGTTTTGGAAATAGTGATCAATTTTGATTAATTCACAGCCTATGTTTAATTACATTTAAAATAAATGTGAACAGATGAGATCAAACAAAACAGATGAGAATTGCCCTTAAGCTGTTTAACTTGGACCAAGCATTTTAGGTCACAGATAGATGTAGCTTAGGGTCTCTGTCTATACACCTTATAAGACAATTTAGGTGATGGCATGTTGTTTTTCTGCTATTGAACTGTTTTCTAATAATGTTGTGTTAAATAAAGTGAAGGAAGGAGAGAAATAACGTTTCCCTAGCAGTTTTTAAAAATTTCCCCATGTAATCCGATTAATCGATTAATCGTGTCGAGACCCCATCCGATTAATCGATTATCCAAATAATCGTTTGTTGCAGCCCTATTGTGTTGTCTGAAGTCTGTTGCATATTTGTTGAGGTGTTTTTTTACAGAGCAAAGCTGTCCTCCTGGTGGGAGGGTAGCTGTGAAGTGCCGTTTTTTTCCCCTCCTCCCGAATCGATTCCTCATGTAACCCTCTGATCTCTATTAAGGTAGCGCGACTCAGGGTTGCGAATAACCACAGTCACCAATTCTTGTCATGTGTCTTGCCCATGTATGTCTGATCCCTGAATTGTGTGTACTGAAACTCTAATTTCCCTCTGGGATTAATAAAGTATCTTTGATTGATTGAAACTCAAAATCCCGGAGCAGTTTCCAGGCCAGACCGAGGCTCTACTGAGGCCTTTCCACTGAGCTAGCTCTGTGGTCACGTGGGTCTGATGCTCATTAATTATACAGAATTTTAGGCTTTTAATACACTTAAACAGAAGAGTGAGAAAAACATTCACCCCCCTCAGAGTTGTCATGAGTGTAAACTAGATCATTTAAACCAAAAACATGTTCTGGTACCAGGCTGTAAACATGTTTATTTCTGCTGTGAAATTGGTATTTTTAACATGGGAGTCAATGAGGATTTGCTCGCTTCTGACACCAGCCCCTAGTGGATGAGGGTGGAACTGCAATGTATTTCATTTCCGGGTTTGCTTCAATTTTTCACCCGCATTGTGGGGGCTTGATAATGACTCATTTTATTTGTGCTTGAAATGTGGAAATTTCAAGAATCCTGACTAGCTCCAACCTCAAAACCCAAAAGGACTACCTGTGCATGAAATTCTGCGTTAACTGCAGTAATAAACTTTTTTATTTGAACGTCTTTCAGGTTTTTTTTAGGGTTTTATTTTGTCGTAATAATTCCTGATCGTTTTCAATGTCGTCTCTCGTCTCATTGCAGCTTCTGTCTACTCGCTTCATGTTTTCTGTTGTTCAGCTGAAGGTTTCGATTGTTCCACAAAAGCTCAAACTCCGAGCTGTTAAGAGCTCCCGATGTGGGGAAAAAGGAATTTACTGAACTATGATGGAAAACCTCTCGAGTGTAAAACGTGCCAAAGGGTCACAGTGTGAAGCTGTTCTGTATTCATAAGGTTTTAAACTCTGTGTGTGTGTGTGTGTGTGTGTGTGTGTGTGTGTGTGTGTGTGTGTGTGTGTGTGTGTGTGTGTGTGTGTGTGTGTGTGTGTGTGTGTGTGTGTGTGTGTGTGTGTGTGTGTGTGTGTGTGTCTACTACAGAGATTTCTAGAGCCTGAAGCAACATAACCACAAACACACAAAGTAATTTCCATACAGGTGCAGTTAATGCTGATGTGTGTGTTTGAGATGGGATGCACAGGAGGTGTGTGTGCGTGTGCGCGCGTGTGTGTGTGTGTGTGTGTGTGTGTGTGTGTGTGTGTGTGTGTGTGTGTGGTCAGGTTATGGAGTAGATTACATTTTCCACTGATAAACAAACCTGGAGGCAGATCAAAACTGAGCTCATTAGCCCTCCAGGAGTTAGAGAGGTTAGGTCATCCCTCTGTGGAGCTGGCCCATTACCTGTATCCTCCTATTACACACACACACACACACACACACACACACACACACACACACACACACACACACACACACACACACACACACACACACACACACACACACACACACACACACACACACACACACACACACGGGTTGTAAAGCTCAGCGTTTCTCTGTTGGACAGTTTAGAACCAAATGAAATGTTTACGTAGCGTTCAGATGTTTATTCTGTTGTAAAACTTGTGGGAAGGGATTTAATCAGGAACAAGAATCGTGTTAAAATACAAACAAAAACTTATATTTTAATCTTTTTTTTTCCAGAGAAGTGGTGAAACAGAAAGTTTCCCATCATCTTATGGTGCCGATGTACACGCGCAGAACCAGAACATTTATTTGTATTCAGACTAATTCACTTTGACTCTTCAAAATAACCATAATTTAAATACATTAAGACCTTGGAAATGCAATATAAATAATCAAGCACTTCAAGGATTTCAAGCACCTGTAAGAACTCTGAGTTCTTACAACATAAGTCAGATCAGATGTGCAAAAGGGAATATTTTTAATTTACTACTGTTTTTGCATGTAACACACACACACACACACACACACACACACACACACACACACACACACACACACACACACTTTAAAGTGTTCAGGAGTAAAAAATCAAATAGGCTCGCAATTTAGATGATTAATGAAGCAGATAAGAATGAAGTGCTGCCTAATCTAAAACATGTCACACACACACACACACACACACACACACACACACACACACACACACACACACACACACACACACACACACACACACACACACACACACACGGTCATAATTAAATAAAAAACAAGCAGGGAAATGCTCAAACAGCCTGCAGTGAGCCAGAGCTGCTGGCTTGAGTCCAAACTCTAAATTTGACGGTGGTGCGTGGGTGTGATGGACACGGTGGGATGCGAGGCAAACAGAACAATAAGGAAGATGAATTATCAGCTAGCAGAGGTCTCGCTCCCCTACCGTCCTCGGCTGCTTGTGCCTTTTTACCAACAGTCATCCATCTCTGTCTCTGCTCGCGCCTGAAGTCATTAAGCACGGGGCCATCGGGGAATCAAGTTCAATTGAAACGCCTCCGTTTTTAACTGTCCCCTGTTCACTTAACGCACTTCTGCAGCAGCGGGGACGGTTTCTCCTCTATGATTACGGTCGGGAAAGCCCTTCGGTGGCGGGCCCCCGTAAGGCTGGGCTTAACGTGGGCGCTGGGGCAGCAGGTGGAAAGAGGTGCTGCCAGTTTCCCTCGCAGTGAGGGGAGATTGCCTGTGCTGCTGAGATCTGGATGGCGGCCATGTTTGGGCCGGAGGTGTGCTGTTTTAAGCTTTTAATACCACACTGCTCTTCACTAGATAGAAGAAGGCCCCGCAGCTGCTGAGTTTATTCTGGAAGTCCGTAGAAAGTCTTGTGTTCATGTTTGGGGTTTAAATGGGTTTGTTCATCCAGGGGAAGTTCTACCTGCTGATCGAGGAGCTGAGCCAGCTGTTTCGGGCTCTCGTGCCCATCCAGTTGTGGTACAAGTACATCATGGGAGAAGATCCCTCGAACAGCTACTTCCTGGGGGCCACACTCATCATCATCTACAGCCTCTGCAAGGTACTCGACCCGTTGATCTGTACATTTATGTTGTTAGGAGTTCCTGGAAAAGGCGAGTCAAGCCAGCTACAGCCCTGGCTTTCCCACAATCCCTGGCGGGGCGCTCCTCTTGCCTCCCGACTGCTCTGCTACGCATGTCCTTGTCTGGTACCCCTACCTCCCTCCCCCCTCGACTCAGAGGTTCTCCGTTGGGGATTCGAGCCGCTAACCCCTCGTTCTCCCTCGAACGAATTCGCCTGACGCTCTTTTGCCACGTTGAGCTCGGCGTCCTTGTGACAACCTTGGAGCACTTCTGGATGGATCCCGAGCCAATCACTAAACCTGGGGCACACCGGAGGTGGACACACCGCGCCGCGCCGCACCCGCGATTTGAGAAGTCAAGTGGTCACACAGGACGCGCTGAAAGTCACGCGATAGTCACAACATCACGCAGGACTTGAGAACAGGAAGTGACTCTATTGTTTACACGCGATCAAACTTGCCGTCATGTTTTGTGAGACTAATTCAACACCAGTCCTTTAACCCTCCCACTGTCCTAACGGGTGTGACCCCGCGAGGAGCGAGCACCACCTCACCCCTGTCACGTGGACCTGAAGGGATAAACCATCAGTCCTGCTCAATGGTCACCTTTCCTGGTGGGGTCACCCCCGTTAGGACAGTGGGAGGGTTAAGGTCATCAAAACTGAGGTTCTGTTTGTGACGCGGTGCGGGCGCGACACGACGCCTCCGGTGTGCCCCGGGCTTAAGGATGGGACACTCACAGTGATTGGATGATGTTTTTCCAGGATTTTACGTTTCAGAGGCAACAAAAATTATGATTTTTTTAAATGTATTTGTTGCCATTGGGACTTGACGAGCATTTCAACCAATGTGGCAGAAAAGCTCCAGGTGAACGTCTCCTACTACACCTTTAAAGGTACCCACCTCCAAGTGCACGTCTCCTACTGCACCTTTAAAGGTACCCACCTCCAAGTGCACATCTCCTACTGCACCTTTAAAGGTACCCACCTCCAAGTGCACATCTCCTACTGCACCTTTAAAGGCACCCACCTCCAAGTGCACATCTCCTACTGCACCTTTAAAGGTACCCACCTCCAAGTGCACATCTCCTACTGCACCTTTAAAGGTACCCACCTCCAAGTGCACATCTCCTACTGCACCTTTAAAGGTACCCACCTCCAAGTGCACATGTCCTACTGCACCTTTAAAGGTACCCACCTCCAAGTGCACATCTCCTACTGCACCTTTAAAGGTACCCACCTCCAAGTGCACATCTCCTACTGCACCTTTAAAGGTACCCACCTCCAAGTGCACATCTCCTACTGCACCTTTAAAGGTACCCACCTCCAAGTGCACATCTCCTACTGCACCTTTAAAGGTACCCACCTCCAAGTGCACATCTCTTACTGCACCTTTAAAGGTACCCACCTCCAAGTGCACATCTCTTACTGCACCTTTAAGGGTACCCACCTCCAAGTGCACATCTCCTACTGCACCTTTAAAGGGACCCACCTCCAAGTGCACATCTCCTACTGCACCTTTAAAGGGACCCACCTCCAAGTGCACATCTCCTACTGCACCTTTAAAGGTACCCACCTCCAAGTGCACATCTCCTACTGCACCTTTAAAGGTACCCACCTCCAAGTGCACATCTCCTACTGCACCTTTAAAGGTACCCACCTCCAAGTGCACATCTCCTACTGCACCTTTAAGGGTACCCACCTCCAAGTGCACATCTCTTACTGCACCTTTAAGGGTACCCACCTCCAAGTGCACATCTCTTACTGCACCTTTAAAGGTACCCACCTCCAAGTGCACATCTCCTACTGCACCTTTAAGGGTACCCACCTCCAAGTGCACATCTCCTACTGCACCTTTAAGGGTACCCACCTCCAAGTGCACATCTCCTACTGCACCTTTAAGGGTACCCACCTCCAAGTGCACATCTCCTACTGCACCTTTAAGGGTACCCACCTCCAAGTGCACATCTCCTACTGCACCTTTAAGGGTACCCACCTCCAAGTGCACATCTCCTACTGCACCTTTAAGGGTACCCACCTTCAAGTGCACATCTCCTACTGCACCTTTAAAGGTACCCACCTCCAAGTGCACATCTCCTACTGCACCTTTAAAGGTACCCACCTCCAAGTGCACATCTCCTACTGCACCTTTAAAGGTACCCACCTCCAAGTGCACATCTCCTACTGCACCTTTAAGGGTACCCACCTCCAAGTGCACATCTCCTACTGCACCTTTAAGGGTACCCACCTCCAAGTGCACATCTCCTACTGCACCTTTAAGGGTACCCACCTCCAAGTGCACATCTCCTACTGCACCTTTAAGGGTACCCACCTCCAAGTGCACATCTCCTACTGCACCTTTAAGGGTACCCACCTCCAAGTGCACATCTCCTACTGCACCTTTAAGGGTACCCACCTCCAAGTGCACATCTCTTACTGCACCTTTAAAGGTACCCACCTCCAAGTGCACATCTCCTACTGCACCTTTAAAGGTACCCACCTCCAAGTGCACATCTCCTACTGCACCTTTAAAGGTACCCACCTCCAAGTGCACATCTCCTACTACACCTTTAAAGGTACCCACCTCCAAGTGCACATCTCCTACTACACCTTTAAAGGTACCCACCTCCAAGTGCACATCTCCTACTACACCTTTAAAGGTACCCACCTCCAAGTGCACATCTCCTACTACACCTTTAAAGGTACCCACCTCCAAGTGCACATCTCCTACTACACCTTTAAAGGTACCCACCTCCAAGTGCACATCTCCTACTACACCTTTAAAGGTACCCACCTCCAAGTGCACATCTCCTACTACACCTTTAAAGGTACCCACCTCCAAGTGCACATCTCCTACTGCACCTTTAAGGGTACCCACCTCCAAGTGCACATCTCCTACTGCACCTTTAAGGGTACCCACCTCCAAGTGCACATCTCCTACTGCACCTTTAAGGGTACCCGCCTCCAAGTGCACATCTCCTACTGCACCTTTAAGGGTACCCACCTCCAAGTGCACATCTCCTACTGCACCTTTAAAGGTACCCACCTCCAAGTGCACATCTCCTACTGCACCTTTAAGGGTACCCACCTCCAAGTGCACATCTCCTACTTCACCTTTAAGGGTACCCACCTCCAAGTGCACATCTCCTACTGCACCTTTAAGGGTACCCACCTCCAAGTGCACATCTCCTACTGCACCTTTAAGGGTACCCACCTCCAAGTGCACATCTCCTACTTCACCTTTAAGGGTACCCACCTCCAAGTGCACATCTCCTACTGCACCTTTAAGGGTAACCACCTCCAAGTGCACATCTCCTACTGCACCTTTAAAGGAACCCACCTCCAAGTGCACATCTCCTACTACACCTTTAAAGGTACCCACCTCCAAGTGCACATCTCCTACTACACCTTTAAAGGTACCCACCTCCAAGTGCACATCTCCTACTACACCTTTAAAGGTACCCACCTCCAAGTGCACATCTCCTACTACACCTTTAAAGGTACCCACCTCCAAGTGCACATCTCCTACTACACCTTTAAAGGTACCCACCTCCAAGTGCACATCTCCTACTACACCTTTAAGGGTACCCACCTCCAAGTGCACACTCTAAACTGCAATGTTGACTTTACACGTATCTTTAACCTTTTGTATTAAATTTGTCAGAAAATTAGATTAAAAACTGCTTTTATTTGCTGTTTGATAAAGTTGTCGGCTCTAATCCCATGGTAAGTAATTTGGAAAAAGAAAAAAATCCGGCACGTTGTTTAAATAGTTTTTTTTTTTGCTCTAAGGTGCCAAAAGCAAGCGACTCATTGGCAGAGCTGCAGCTCTCCAGGCACAGACATCCAAATTAAATAGCTGCTTCTGTTGCTCGTGCAGAGATAATCAGTCATGCAGGTTTTTACCTGATCCTGCAAACACGTGAAGAAACGTAACCTTCTGGTGTGCAGGTCAGCGTCCCGGGATTAACATAATCCCTCAGCACGCTTCAGAGTTGGCAGTTTAAGACAAAGCTAACTCGCTGATACGGTTAAATCCTTGTAAGAGTAAACATTGAGAGAATCTGTGGGAATAAAAGAAGAAGTTGCAAAACTTCCGTAGAAGGTCACAGTTCGGTCAGATTATTTTTAAAAAGGGAACCTTTACGTGGATTTAGGAAGCTGATGTAATGGAACCTGAGGGTGAATCCCTGGATGATGCAAGCATTATTTTTACAGTGAAATCTTTATTGATCTGCTTAAAAGCTGTGAATCAGGACCTTTTGCTATGAATCATTCAGCGGTTCTTGTTGACGAGGACCGTTTCCCATTTGCGTCGGTGTTCAGCCGAGGTGTTTTCCAAATCCAGCCCATGTTAGAACGCTGATCTCCTGCTGAGTCACCGTTGTCACCACGTTTGTTTAGACAAACAGAAAGCTGCAAAAAATGCAAATGCATAAAAATGAACATCATGGTTACATGTTTTGCTTTGTGATTTAAAAGCTTGTTGTCCTCTCTGATCGGCAGTCCTTTGACATTTGTGGACGAGTGTCTGCCGTACGGAAGGCCGTGGCCGTGCTCTGCAGCTCCCAGGTCAGACTCTGATAAATCAAATGTTCTTCACACATTCAGCGATGGAGGATGTTGTAAACAAGAAGAACTCACATGACTTAGAAAAATGCATGTGTGTGTGTTTGTTTTGTTTTTTAAACTCGTGTAGATCTACGGAGTGAGGGCCAGCAGTCAGCAGTGCAGCGAGGCAGGTGATGTCTGCGCCATCTGTCAGGCCGACTTCAAAGACCCCGTCGCTCTTATCTGTCAGGTGAGTGGCTGAAAAAATCAATTTAAAGTACCGATGATGATCAGTAGCAAAAACAGTCATTTACTGCCCCCTGCTGATTAAAGTGAGCAGTTAAGCACCTTTAGTCCACTGGTCCCCAAACTTTTCATCCTTTTACCCATAAAGGGCTGTTAAAGAAGTGTGTGAGCTCAATTATCCCCAACTAAAGGATAAGAAGGTTACTAATAATATGCAATTAAACAAAGATTAAAAACATTAACTTATATTTTACCAATTGTATCCATTTGTAATCATTGTTTTTAGCGTTTTTCTGCTCATTTGCATACAACAAAAGTAAAAATAAACGTTAACCTTGATTAAAGCTAAATGTATTACTCTGTGTTTTAGTGATAAAGCCTGAATCTGACTCTTTCAGTGACAAAAACTCTATCTGGTCTGCAATTGGTCATTTTAATACTTTAATTGCTCTGTGGTGTTAAAATAATCAGGTTTATATAATTAAAGTGCTCATAAAGAACCAGTTTTTGTTGTTTTATCTCTTATATTTGATTTTATTATTGAAAACAAGCCTTAATAACAGCGTTGGACACCAGCACGTTAAAAAACCACAACACCCCACTGGAGGAATTAGGGTTAGGGTTTGATCCATTAAAACCAACGACTGGTCAGGTGGGGTCTGGATGGAGTGCGTGGATCAGCGGCTGGTCGGGTTAGGGTTCCTGTGTAAATCACATCTATGGATGGAAACGTGAGTCGTTGTGTCCCTCTGCAGCACGTGTTCTGCGAGGAGTGCCTGTGTTTGTGGTTCGACCGCGAGAGGACGTGTCCGCTGTGCCGCTCGACCATCACGGAGACGCTGCGATGCTGGAAGGACGGCACCACCTCGGCTCACTTCCAGATCTACTGAACTCCAACGTTTGTGCAATCGGTTTGTTGTGTGAAGCAAACTAGACAACAGCGTGGTTAGAACGACAAACGAGCTGTTTTAATAGAAAGTTTTACTCAACTGACGTGATAAAATGTGCTTTGATTTATTGGGAAGTAGACGATATTCTCACGTACAGTTATTTTTGTTTTATTCTACAGCTGATAAATGTACTTTCAAATGTCTTTTTTTCATTTGAATAAAATGTCTTTAAAAGATTATTAGTAACACTTGAACACGGTAGAATTAAAGGACAGCTCCGCGTGACTTTGTTGAAGAAAAGTGTTTAATAAGATTGTTAGAAACCCATTAGAAATATTCCACAGATAAAAAAGCACAGTTGGTTTATAAAACACATGAATATATAAGAGTAAGCTTATTTCCAGGGTCACAGACAGCTTTAAAAACACAGGTCCAGCATTTGATGATAAAAACGTGACAGGTTGGTAATGTAAGCACACAGATTATCCAAACACTGTAAAAACACATATAAAACCATCAGTATTTACATGTTTGCACTAGCTTATGTGTATTTATAAAAGTACAGTGCATTCTGGAGCTTATGGTTTTCAGTGCATCACCTGCAGTCGCCTTAAATCCTGCAGGTGTGTTGATGCTGACGCTCCCAGAGAACATCCAGAGGCGCATCATTACTAAGGTTTTCCTCCGTGCTGCCAGGGGAGGATTACATCACCCTTCTGTTTTGTAGATGGGATGGCAGAGTGGGCTGGTCGCGCGGGGGAAGGACTGGCTGATTGTTCTGGTTCCTTCTGTCAGCTCCCACTGCCGCTTCTGCAGTCAGCGCGCATCTTCCTCAGGAGCGCATCTTCCAACTCTCCCGCATCCGTGGCTTTAAGTGCAAATGCGCCAGTCGCTTCTCCGCATGCGCAAACATAAAGGCACCATCTACAATGAGACATACATAGCAATAGCGTTTCACTGAAACGATGCACTCTAAATGTTTTGTATGAAAGCATCAGGATGCCAGTGGAAAGTATGCATAATTAAGTCAACTCATAATTATTATTATTAGTTATTATTGGCTTATAAATAAGGATTTTGTAGTTTACTAAGAAAAACTGGCCTTGAGATGGCAAAATTACTCCAGCTTGTCGTGAACTGTTAGTGGCAGATGGTTCAATCTTTGTAATGACCACTGAGAAAACTACAATTATGTTTAAAGCTACCTTAAAAACAAGAATTAATGCTTAATATTACAAATTACATCCTCTTGTCAATACTTTTGTTTATTAGTGGTGTCATTTGTGTTTTGTGATTTTATTATTTTAAAACATAGTTTGAATCTTTTTAATTTATGTGCAATCAAACAAATCGGATTGTGACGTTTCATGATAAACATGCCCAACATCACCTCTTAGTAACAAACAACTAAACAAAAACAATCCGGGTAAAAACTAACGTTCCACCCTGGACGGTGCGCTTCCTGACTCCCTCACCTGTTGCTGGTGTGGCAGTCTCGCGCCCTACAGGTGTCGCCTCGCGCCAAACAGCACGAGCAAGGCGACGTGCACCGCCAGACACAGGAAGCTCTTTAAATGGCCTCGCCCGGTAACCACCACCATCCCCCGGTCCCAACAGCGGAAGCCGACCTCCGTTTCCCGCCGGGCCGTCCAGCTCATCTCCACCTGGTCTCCGATCATCCGCAGGCGCGAGGCGAACAGCTTAGCCACGGAGCACGCGGAGGGTCGGCGCGCGCGCGCGCTGCAGCTGAGATCACCTGGCCACAGCAGAGGCTGGTCTGTCGGCAGCCAGCACATCTTCTCGGACTGAACAGCAGCTCGGTTCTTCTGTCTCTGAAGCGTCTTTTAAGGGCACGCGACCCTCCTCCTCCCCCCTCGTCAAACCTGTGCGTTCCCAGACTCCCCCACCTCCCTCTACTGTATTATTCATTACAGTGTCACGTGGTTTAAAGGGTTTACATCATCTTTTCCAGACGGGAGATGAAATGGTTAAATCTCCAATCCCTCCAGTTTGGTTTCATCTGATGAGTCTTTTGTCCGAGAGGAAAGGACAACGCGTCCTCCCGCAGAGGACCTCTGAAGAGGCTGATCTTTAGTTGAAACCACTTCTTACACTAGTTACACTTATTTTATGTTCTACGTCTGACTTTTCAACGTATAAATAACGAAGTTATCACAGGAATAAAACGCTTAAAATGAAATAGCGGAATTAAAAGACGGCGGAACTAATGTAGCGGACATTATTCCGCCTCGGACTGTTTTTAGAGTAGGACTGGGTTGTTTTTATGTCGGTGCCGAAAGTACTTTATCGCTACTGCCCTGAAACACTAAACTCTCTACTATAAACGTATTTTCTTTGTTCATAACATTACGACCTGGTGTTCAGTCAACAATGACATGGAGGAGAACGAGCTTGCTGCGTTCAGGGAGCGTTGGAAACAAGAGTTGAGCGGTAAAAATGAAGATAATCGACACGTTTGTGCTGCTTCTTCCTCCCGAGGCGTTTCTAACCAGTTAAGGAAGACAGGTGATGGGCAAAGGGATGAGACAGACACGAAGGATCAGCCCGAGTATGTGTCCATCGCACGCAGTCTGCTGGACGGGAGGACCAGTCCTCTGCTGGACAGGATTCAGGAGGAGAGAACCAGGAGGAAGAGGCTGTACCATCACATCACCGACGCCTGCAGCGCATCCCTGCAGCTGCAGAAACAGCCTGAGAGGAAGCAGAAAAAGGAAGAGGAGCTGGTGGATCAGCTGATCCACGATCTGGTAGGATGGTGTTGACGGTGTAGTCTAACAGAAATAGCCAACCTGTAATGTTCACTCGTTCATTCTCTCACAGAATGAAGTCAATGACATCCCCTTCTTTGACATCGAGTTGCCGTACGAGTTAGCCCTGAAGATATTCCAGTACCTCAACCGTGTTGAACTCGGCCGCTGTGCTCAGGTGAGCTCAGGTGAAGGGACCAGGCACAGAAACGTGTTTAAAAAGTAGTTTGAACTTATATCACCTTTATTTGTGCACAGAAAGGAGACATCTTATCAGGCAAATCCAAACCCCACTGTTACACACACACACACACACACACACACACACACACACACACACACACACACACACACACACACACACACACACACACACACACACACACACACACACACACACACAGTAGGGATGGACTCGCTGTCATTCCACTGATGATGGTGGAGGTCTGCATCCATGAATATGTCTTGATGGACTTAGCTGTAAATAGTTACCACGCTAGGCAGGATGCAGCTTTCTCATTTCACAGATTTCAAGCAGAACATTATTTTCACTTCCTGATAAAGAGAGCAAAGCCCCTTAGGTGTGTTCTTGCTGTGTCGTGTCTCTAAGTCCATGCTGTAGTTCTTTTTTAAAACACAGAGCTGTTTCGTTTACCTGTTTTCCCGCTACGCTACAGCATGGATTTAAAGCAAAGCCCGTTTAATTCCTCATGACTCACCTCTGATGTTCTGCATCACATCAGAATAAGCAGATATTGTATTCTATCCCTGGAAACGGGCTTCAAATTACATTTAAGGTGCAAGGCGTTCAAAATGGGCCGTTTACGGGAACTTTTGTTTCTACCTAGCACAGCTCATGGGTTCATTAACACCCCCCCCCCCCCAAAAATGACATAATTATCCTTTAAAGCTTCCAGTCATCCTGAAAGCCTGAGTCATTATATCAGAACATTTGCTTTTATTCTGTTCTATTTAGAGCTGTTTTTATTATTCAGTCAAGCTCTATGAAGTCATTTTGTTGTTTTTAGTCTGTTTTTATCCCAAAATAAACATTTGACTGTTTTTCTTTTTAATTTTTAGAACTATTTAGATTATTGAAACGGAAAGTATGGAAAGAAAACACAAATACTCTTTTTATTTTATGTTTCTGTGTCCTACCAGTCCCCGATAGCTACGAATAATAGAAATCCACACAAAACAAAAGCACTGTTCTAACGAGTACATTTTAAAATTGGATCTTTATGATGGACTTCACTCCTTAGGGCAGCACGTGGCTTAGTGTTCTGTTTGGCAGCCAGCCGGGCCCGTTAAGCTTAATGTATGCTGACTCAAGCCAGAGTCTGGTTGTCCAATCTCCTCCCAGGTGAGCAGGGCATGGCGGGTCCTTGCTGAGGACGGCGTTCTGTGGTTCAGGATGTGCCAGAGGGAGGGGTACCATCAGGATGCCAGCGTGTCTGACTCCCCCTGCTGGAAGAGCACCCTGCGAGACTACAGACACTCGGCCAGAACGGTTCGCTCCAACTGGAAGGTGGGCTTGAGTTGTCCTTAAGTGGAATTGTGCTCAAATCTCAAACGCCTGAGGGTTTAATTATAAGTCCGTAGCTGTCTTTGTTTGCCTAGAATCGGGTGGGATCCGTCAGGCAGCTGCAGTTCGAGCTGGGGAAGGTGCTGTGTGACGTCAGCTCGTGCGACGGCTTCGTCTTGGCTGGGTGAGTTTCAAGGACGGGCAGATTACGTCTGACGTCTTCTGTGTGTTAATGTTGGAAGCAACACTTATCCTGAGATCATCTCCATGGATTTTACTGTCACTGTAAATAATTATAGTTTGATTGCTTTTGTGATTTATGGCAAAGCAGCTAATTAAAAACACGAGGCGTTACGCGTTTGGAACAGAGCAAATAAAGAGACAGAAAACTCTATGTATGCCATGATTGACGGAGACATTTTTAATTAGGTTTTTGGGGTTTTTCACTGATGAAAAGGTGGTTTGAACCTCACCAGTAACAGCACACAGACCTGAACATCCATATGATCTTAAAGAAAATGTGATTTATCAGCCCAAACCCCATCTTTCATTGATCCAGCGTCCAGTTTTCATTCCCGTGTGCCAGCTGCAGCGGCTTTTGGCTGCAGAGACTCGTTTTCCAGTCATTTGAGCTCAACCTTCAGGACTGATGAGGTCTTAAAAACGTCAGAATCTCATTGCAAATGTCTTTTTATGAACCTTTTCACCAACAGCACTTTATTTACACAGATCTCTGTGGTTATTCAGAAGTTAAAGAGTAAGTCACCCCCTACCAGATTCTTACTCCACTTCCTGTTTGAAAAATGCAACAAATGCTGTTGCCTAGCAGACCAAGAGGGCGGAGCCGCTAACAAATACACACACACATACACACACAGGCTCACAACAACATTGTGACATCATATGGTACCAGCTAACGTTCTAGGGTACCTCTTAGTCAATAGCGAAGGCAGATTTAAATTCAAATGCAGTGCAGAGTTTTTACCTGACAACGGCACAACACTGACAGTTTTAGGCAGAAAATTAAAATTTTAACTAAAATGCACTAAAGTACAAAACTACTGACGACACGTGTCTGCAGCACGATTAGACACGCATTTATATAGTTTATCAGGAAAATAAAGTTGCTTTGGGGGTGACTTGCTCTTTAAATTATCATCAGCAGCAGAAGGCAGCATCTCCGGGCATCCAGGGGTCAAGTTCAGCAGGAGTTTATTAGTTTTCTGCTTAAACTACAGTTCAGGGCAAGGAAAAAAAAATTATTCTATTTGCATTTTTTATTTATGTTGAACAAAATTGATGTGCAATTTACAAAAAAAGAAAAATAAACCCAAGAAAATTAAAAACAGTCACAGGTGTGTGTCTATAATGAATTAGTTTAGGATTTCCAGTATTTAGCAGCTTTGCAGCAGCTTTTGTTGGTGGTAAAGTTTATGAAATACCTTTTTTAATGACCTGCAGGGAAACCCAGTAGTTTTAACACAGCAGCGATCCATTTTGGTCCCCGCTGCGTCCGGACTAGCCGCTACCTCATCAGTCCTGTCAGATGTAAACTGTTTCTCCTGCATAAATCTCTCCAGGGTTAGAATATAACCAGCTATAGCATTTATTCAAAAACACTTCAGATTGTCTAGAATGTCCCTTTAACTGAACCAAAAGCAGCCGCTAACTAACCGGGACGAGACAGTGATAGATAGTCGGAGACCTCAAAGACTCAATAGGCCGCCCTTAAGGAGCGCAGCAGGGTCTCCCGGGACAGACGTGACTAGATTCCCATTAGTCCTGCTGGATCCCAGTGGAGAGGAGTGTATGTTTGTATGGTTTTAAATGAGCAGACACACCGTACCAAAACATTCCAGACATTAGATAAGGCGTCTTACACAACAATGAACTAAACACGCTTAAACAGCTTCATGCATTTAACAAATTTACAACGTCAATACTTTCCCCATTATTGGTCTTTATGGTTTAATTCAGTTATTGGAAAGTACTTGAGTTTGTTTATCTGGAAAAGAATCAATGGCAGTTAGGAGTTAGTCAAGGGTGATTGGATTGGGTCGTAGGAAGGAAGGCGGTGGAACGTGATCTGGCACCTAGAAGACAGCAGGAGGAGCACTCTCTTTAACAGAACACTCGTCACACACACACACAGGAAGAAGGCCGGATCTGCTCAGCCTCGCACGGCGGCGGCTGCTTTAGTCTGAGAGCAAAGTTTTCTCTACGCAAAAGTTTCTGATGCGCTTCTTGGATGAGATTCAGCGTTGTCTTCCTGTTGCTAGCTGGCATCGTGGTTCTGATCCAATTAATCCTAAAGTGTGCACTTCTGTTCTTTACTTCCTGCCAAGCTCTGCAGACACACACACACACACACACACGCACGCACGCACGCACACACACACACACACACACACACACACACGCACACACACACACACGCACACACACGCACGCACGCACACACACAGGCAGATGCGTGCATGCATGCTTCGTGTCAAACATGCTGTTGGTGTGTGACACGTGGCGGCTCCAAGGCGGATTCCTGCTCACACATGATCGTATCTGTGGAGGTGGCGGGTCGTCCCCCGCGGTGAGAGCTAATCAGCTGGGGTGAGGAAATAAGGGGGAGTTTTAGAACAGTGGTCTTTTCAGTGAGAGGGATGCTCACGTTAGTAGAGAAAAACAAGCTTTGTTTTTGGTTGATGTTAGATTTGGTTTTTAAACAAACCCTGAAAGGTTTGATAGGAGTTCCTGAAAAAGCTGTTGGAGTATGAAGCTTTTTCAGTAAGTTCATTTCAAAAGTCCAGCCCCCTTTCTCCTGACTTACCCCCAAAGCTGCGTCTCTATGAGAAAGTGAACTATTTGTTCCAGAGGGTCCCGTTTTACATTTTTGATGTTATGGCACCTTTTCTGCCTTAATTCCCAACGCGATGCGCCATCGTAGCCGTAGAATCAGATCAGAATCCAGTTATTAAGAATGGGTCATTCACAATGAATGGATTTATTGGTTGCCATAATTCTTTTTTTAATTTGTTCATTTCAGACACAACAAAATACATATATAAAACAAAGTGCACAAAAACAAGCAACAAAAATGACCTGAAAAGGAGCGGGACGAAGAAAACTTATTAAATCCCACCCCTATACTCACTCATCAACTAAAACAATAAGCTTCCCGCAGATATAACTGTATACGCTCATCGTAGCAAACCAAACCACAATAATATTCAAGCAGCAATATCGATGGCAAAAACTGCTCTAGAAAACATCCGTTACACCACCTGTGAGAGACATTTTAGGATTTTCCATAATCTTGGAACAGATGCTCTTTCCCAGGACTACTTTTAAAGTCTGATCTTTAGGATCAATTTGTGGTATTTAATCATATGTAACTTAAAAACAACATATTTCTGCCTCAGAAGCAAACGTTTTTCAAAAGAGGCACAAAAAAAATAAATCCAGGTAAACATTTAAACTCTAACCCCGGCTTTCCACCGGAGCCGTCAGCAGCCGTCAGCAGCACGAGTCGGCCGCGTCTCAGGAGCAGCATCTCTGCTGAAACCTCTGAAACGGGTCAAGTTCGACATTTTTGGGGAAGGAAAGACAGGAAATCGGACGCGGAAACGGAGCAAAGCTCCCGAGATTTTCAGAATAAAGAACGTACTGCCTTCCGGTTGCTTTACTTTAAAAAAAAGTTACTAACTGTGCGTCCCCGTGAGAAGTTATCACCTAGCTAGCGGTCTCCTTTGTTTTTCAGGTCCGTATTGGCGATTATAAAACGGACAGAACATAAAACACAAACCATGTTGTAGTTTTCTCCTGCTTGTTGTTGTGTTTACTGACGAAGTCACTCGTGTGACTTCGTGCTCAGTCGGTGACAGCTGCTCCCCTGCTGCTTCGCGTCTCGTGGGAAGGGCCAAGCAGCAGCTTACGCCAGCAAGACGTGCTGCTGCAGTAACGTGCTGCTGACGGCTCCCGTGGAAAGAAGGGGTAACGCACCAAAGTTTTAGGGAAGCACCTGTCATGTGGAGCGACGCGTTTGCCATTTTCCCGCCACGATGCTCAAAAGATCAAGTGACGATGTTAGAAAACAAATAAGTCAGAGAAACGTTTGAGAGGTTCAACTATTTACATTTGTTTTTAAAACATTTCTGCTGTTGTTTGTCTCTAAGGTACACATCGGGCGACGTGAGGCTTTGGGATACGCTTCACTGGGACTCGGCGGCATCCTACCTGAAGACCAACAGTCTGTCGGCTAATACAAACCCCAGACCACACGCTAGTCACGTCCAGGTGAACAGCACGGTGGCTGCTGCTGCTTACGAAGATGGTGAGACGGGATCTGGAATGATTATCACATCACTAGGGGTCAGAGTAGACTGCTGACGGGAGTGACGGCAGAGGTGGATCAGTAAACGTGTCATGTTTGGGTCTAGGCTGTGTAGACCTGTGGAGCACAGAGACAGGAGGAGAGCCCATCCATCATTACCAGGTCCCAGGAAGGATCCAGGCTTTGGCTCTGAGTCCAGACACTCCCGCCCTGGTGTCGGCTACGGGATCAGACGTCCGGCTCGACTGCGCTACTGACTGTGGCTACTGGAGGACCGCCTGCCAGGTCCATCTATCCAAAACTGTGAGTGAGACTTTCTGTGGCTTCATTTGTCGAAAACACTTAGATGATGGATTGTTTTACTAGATATTATCCACTTCCTGTTTCCCAATTTTCTCAATAAACTAACTGCAAAACCGTGTTCAATAACATCAGTTAAAATCCACCAAATGAGTCCAGCCCTTTGATCAACGACAAATATCGATGACTAGCTTGAATTCTACCTTTAAGTCTTTTGCACTGCAGGTGGAGAGCCTGGTTCTGGTCCCAGACAGGCCCAAGCAGTCACCGCTGATGGTTTTAGCAGCAGGAGAAGACGTCCACCTGTTGAACCCCCGAGAGGAGCAGCCACAGACGCTCCACTCCGTCTACGGTCACCCTGTCACCTGTCTGGATGCCTCCAACCTGCTCGCTGCCTTTGGGGTGAAGCGTGCAGGCTGGGCCATGCATGACGGCGGCAACAAGGTCAGATTATTGATTTTAATAAATGTTAACGTGCTGGTTTTAAATGTGTAAAAAACGGTTAATTTGACAAAAACAGATCAATAATTGTTGTGAAAGTTGAGCTGAGCCACCAGCTTGCTGCAGATGTAATTCCTGGTTAGGAATGGGCTTTTATTTTCATGCTCTCAGGCTCTCAGTTTGCAGGATCCTGCCACAGAGGTGGTTAGATTATTAGGTGCATTTGGATGCTGCACGGCTTTAGATGATTTATGTACTGATACTGGAACACTCACATATCTGCACAGATGAGAACAAAAACGTGTACAATCATATTAAACAAGATGTTTTAAACTATATTTATATTTCTGCTGAACTTTAATCATAAAACATTATTTCTACTATCAGCTGAGGCTAGACCGGTTTCATTGTTCATGTTATCAACACGCAGAGCTCCATTATTCCTATTACCTTACAGTTTTGTTGTTTGTATGTTGATGAAAGTTATGGAGCCGTGTCAAGGTTGTGTGTGTGTGTGTGTGTGTGTGTGTGTGTGTGTGTGTGTGTGTGTGTGTGTGTGTGTGTGTGTGTGTGTGTGTGTGTGTGTGTGTGTGTGTGTGTGTGTGTGTGTGTGTGTGTGTGTGTGTGTGTGTTAATATGACTGTTGGCAGCAATCCGGACCAACCTGCAACCCGTTCTTCTGGATTGTAGTTTTAAAAGCACGCTAGCTACCTCGGTCCCGCTAATGGAAACGCTGGTTTCCGTTGGCGGGACCGAGGTCACACGTGTTCCCAGCAGGTGCGTGATTAAACGCTTCAGTAAAAACGAAACACAAGAGCTGCTGGTTGCGTTCATCCTGAAGTAAAAGCAGCGAGACTGAAGTTTTGGCTTTTGGCCGTTTAATTCAACACTCGTTTTCTCCATCCTGCTAAGTGAAGTAAACTCTTATTGTGAAAAGGTGCATCATATTTTTCACGTTGCCACATGTCAAGTCTTTTATTTTTTAATTTTGGAGGCGGTGAAACCAGTTTTCTCCACCTGTGTGGTCACGTGATCACCTTTAGATCCTGTAGAGGATTTGTTTACATTTGAAATAGCAGCCAGCCTTCCCTGGACTCTGCTACTAATTACCACAACCGTTAAGTTAACTTTTCTCGTGTGTTGTTTCTGAAGCAGCTTCTGTTTGTTTCTAATAATATCGTGTTTCTAAGGCCCCCGCGCTGCTAATTGACTCTTAAAGCTTTACTTAGAGCAACGAGACACATCTGCTGGGATCAGGAGGCGATACTCCAGAGTCCTCACTGTCTCAGGTTTTACTTCAGCTTCACATTCTGTGTTTTGATATATTTATTTAAGATTTATTATTTTGGTGTGTATTACAGCGTAATAGATTTTAAAGTGATACATTAATGAAACTAATGAAACTTAGAATTTTTTATTAATTTATATGAACTTCCTTTTCTTCTTCTGAGTATTTTCAGTGTTTACATTTGGAGGAATAAAATGTGAAGATTAGAAGTAAAGGAAATACATTTTACCACAGTAACACAATCTGAATAACGGGGAAAAATGTAAAATTCACATTCATGTAATATGAATTTAAAGAGCAAGTCATCAAATCAACTTTATTATTTCTGATAAACTATATAAATGTGTGTCTAATCGTGCTGCAGACACGTGTCGTCAATACTTTTGCACTTTAGTGCATTCTAGTTAAAATTTAAATGTTCTGCCTAAAACTGTCAGTGTTGTGCCGTTGTCAGGTAAAAACTCTGCACTGCATTTGAATTTAAATCTGCCATCGCTATTGGCTAAGAGGTACCCTAGAACGTTAGCTGGTACCATATGATGTCACAATGTCGTTGTGAGCCTGTGTGTGTTTGTTAGCGGCTCCGCCCTCTCGGTCTGCCAGGCAACAGCATTTGTTGCATTTTTCAAACAGGAAGTGGAGTAATACTCTGGTAGGGGGTGACTTGCTCTTTAAGAAAACAACAAAAAATACAGAAAATCAGAAGAAAAACATGTACTTGTTTTCACATAGAAAAAAAACACGTAAAGCGACATTTTATTAGATTTTGTGTCTCGGTTGTTTGTGTCACTTTTATATTTTTGTGTATATTAGTGCAAAAATATAAAAGTACACGATTATACATAAACATTTCTGAAATTTTGTCCCACAAGTGCTTGAATTTATTTCACAACCTTATTTTTTATTGTACATTTTAATCTTCATATACAAATCTTCAAGCTAAATAAAGGCCAGTTATAAAATAAAGTCTAAATATTTAAATTCACAGATGAGTTTGTTGCATCAGTATTCTTCTGCAGATGTTTCAGCACAATTTCAGCTGATTTAATTGTAAGAATAATACTTGTTATGAGCAAATATGGTAAAGAAGTACTTTAGAAAATATGAAACAGTAACAGCACCATCTGAAGGCATCTGGATGAAACATCAGTTACTTTTCAACCCTCCCCCACCCATGACACAAATGAAAGTGAAAGATTCAAACGCTGTGTGGATCAGACGAAGCAACACCACGAGACTAGTACGTTATTGAGTTTTTAATATTTTTCTACAAGAAGAAATGGCCGAGAAACTCGCTCTTGTTGAAGATTATCTGAGCTGCTTCGTTTGTTCAGAGACTTTCAGAGATCCTGTGTCTCTGAGCTGCAACCACAGCTTCTGTTCAAGCTGCCTGCAGAAGTTCTGGAAACAAGCTAACAACAGAAACTGCCCTGTTTGTAAAAGAAGGTCTTCTAAGGACATCGTAGTGAATTTTGGACTGAAGCAACTTGCTGACTCTTTTGCTGGGAGGCAGAAATCTGGATCATCTGAGACAGAAAAAGGAGAGAAGACGTTGCAGGTGGTGTGCAGCAAACATCAGGAAGAGCCTAAACTGTTCTGTGAAGACGAGCAGAGAGCTGTGTGTCCTGTCTGTGACTTTTCTCTCCACCAGAGTCACAAAGTGGTTCCTGTAGAACAAGCAGTCCGTGAGCTGAAGGAGCAGCTGGAATCGGACTTAAAGTCTCTGCAGGACAAGAGGAACAAATACAAACAAGTGGAGGAAACATACGATGATGTGATTCGACACTCCAAGAAGCAGCTGGTGTCCACAGAGAGACAGATCAGAGCAGAGTTCAACAAGCTCCACCAGTTCCTGAAAGAGGAAGAGGAGTCCAGACTGGCAGCTCTGAGGGAGGAAGAGGAGCAGAAGGAGAAGACTATCAGCAGAGAGATGAAGAGGATTCAGGAGCAGATCTCCTCTCTGTCAGACAGCATCTCTGCTGTTGAAGACCAGCTGCAGAAAGACAATGTGGCGTTCCTCAGCAGCTATAAAGACACTCGGACCAGAACCAGAACCCAGAGCTCAGTGTCAGATCCACAGCTGGTCTCAGGAGCTCTGATAGATGTGGCCAAACACCTGGGCAACCTGTCCTTCAGAGTCTGGGAGAAGATGAAGGACAAGGTCCACTTCAGTCCTGTCATCCTGGACCCAAACACTGCCCACCCCGGGCTCTATGTGTCTGATGATCTGACCAGTGTGAGACATGGAGACACATGGCAGCAGCTTCCTGATAATCCAGAGAGAAACACTAAGTATACAAATGTTTTTGGTTCTGAGGGCTTCAGCTCAGGGAGATACAGCTGGGAGGTGGAGGTGGGAGATCATCCTTTCTGGAGTGTTGGTTTGGTTAAAGAGACAGTGGACAGGAAGGGAGAGCTAAAACCTTCACCAGAATATGGGATCTGGTGTTTACTGCATGCTCGTGGAAAATACGTTAATGGTTCTGGTCAGATCATCTCAGTGAAGAAGAATCTCCAGAGGATCAGAGTCCAGCTGGACTACGACAGAGGGGACGTGTCCTTCTACGACTCTGAAGACATGTCTCACCTCTGCACTCACAGAGACACTTTCACTGAAAAACTTTTCCCTTTTTTCCGTGTTAGAGCAGCTGGAGCTGCTAAAACCTCCGAGCTCAAAATCTGTAAAACGGAGATGATGGTGAAGTCCGACTGATTCTTTTTAGATATTCTGAAGTGATTATTTATTTCTACAGCAGTTTTTCTTTGGTCCTCATATTATAAAATTTTGTCTTTTAAAGAAATAAAAAGCAAAATCCAGTCTTTACAAACTGAAATCCTTAAACAAAATCAATGTTTTTATTTTTGAGAAAAAGCATAAATGTAATTTTCACAACACAAAACATGAATTTTGATCCAAATTGAATTGAACTCAAAACCATGATTTTATGTATAATTTCTAATGTTTTGATCATTTTTATTTCTGCTGATTCCAACTTTGTAATCCTGAATGTAAAAATAAAATGTTTTACAGCTGATCCATCATTAATTCTTCACTGTCTGAAAATCTGCTTTTTAAGCTTCGTTTATTGTTTGTGTTCCAGTTAATTTCACTGTTAACTGTTATTTTAAAAGTCACGTCCTGCAAAGTCCCACATGCCAAAAAATACGCTTTTTATTTAAAACATGTATTTAAGTAATATGTTCTGATAAATTTTGGAACTATGTTCATGTATTTAGCAGACGCTTTTGTCCAAAGCGACTTACAAGTGATAATCGGCATGTTGCCCTTGAGGCTAACAACAACAACAACAACAACAACTTGACATCAATCATGGAGAGGAGGGAACAAGGAGTGGACAGTAGAGAGGGGGACGGGTGCAGGGAGGGTGTTAGTTTAGAAGATGCTCTCTGAAGAGCAGGGTCTTCAGGAGTTTCTTGAAATTAGAAAAGGAAGCTCCTGTTCTGGTAGTGCTTGGAAGGTCATTCCACATTTGTGGAACGATGCATGAGAAGAGTCTGGATTGTCCTGAGCGTGGTGTAGGCACTGCTAGCCGACCATCCTGTGATGACCGGAGCGGCCGAGACGTAAGCCTTTGCAAGAGGATTCAGGTAGATGGGAGCCGTACCATCTCGGACTTTGTATGCTAGTGTTAGCAATTTGAATTTGATGTGTGCTGCTAGCGGTAGCCAGTGGAGCTCAATGAGCAGAGGGGTGACGTGTGCTCTTTTTGGCTGATTGAAGACCAGACGCACCACTGGACCATTTGAAGAGGTCTCACAGTCCAGCCTGGAAGACCAGTTAGAAGGGCATTGCAGTAATGGAGGCGGGAGATGACAGTAGATTGCACCAGGAGCTGGGTGGCATGTTGTGTTAGGTATGGTCTGATCTTTCGTATGTTATACAGCGCAAAGCGGCATGAACGGGCAACAGAGGCAACATGATCTTTAAAGGTCAGGTGTTCATCAATCACAACACCCAGATTTCGAACTGCCTTTGAAGGAGCCAGAGACAGGAAGTCATTTTGGATTGAGATATTGTGCTGTATGGACGGTTTTGCTGGGATGACAAGTAGTTCAGTTTTAGAGAGGTTGAGTTGGAGATGGTGGGATTTCATCCATTTTGATATGTCAGAGAGACAGTTTGATATTTGTGCTGAGACAGTGTGGTCGTCCGGTGCAAATGGCAGATAGAGCTGGGTGTCGTCTGCATAGCAGTGGTAGGAGAAGCCATGTGATCGAATGATCTCACCCAGTGAGGTGGTGTGTATGGCAAAGAGAAGAAGAACTAATGTTTCACTGGCTGCCAGTCAACTTCAGGGTTCATTTCAAGATCCTGGTTCTGGTCTATAGGGCCTTACATGGACAAGCACCATCTTACATTGGTGATCTTCTTAGTCCCTACACCCCCAGCAGGTCCCTGAGGTCCAGTGATCAAAGCCTACTGGTTGTGCAGCACCAGGCTAAAGGTCAAAGGTGACAGATCATCTGCTGCTGTGGCCCCCAGACTCTGGACCTCTCTCCCCCTGAGCCTGAGATCAGTGGACTCAGTGGTCTCCTTTAAAAAGCAGCTGAAGACTCACTTGTTCAAGCTGGCTTTTGTATGACCTTCTTCACCTCTCTCTCTTTATTCTGCTCTCCCCACCTATTCCACCTTCCTCAGGATCCACTGGTTTCCCTCTTTCCTGTTCACTCTCTCTCTTCTTATCGTGATTTTTATCTTGAGAGGCGCTATAGAAATGATATTTTCTTCTTCTAAATATTATGCGACACTTTGTGAATGTCACTAAAAACATAAATGTTTGTTATTAACGTTATAAATGCTACTGTATAATTCTTGCTGTCAGTATTTGCAAGATATTGGTTGGATATTTGGGTCTGTGCTGGTTAGGCCTAAATGAATCATGAGCATGTATATTTGGGCTTTTTATACTAGGAATCTGGAATTGTTTTAGTGATTATCTAGTTTCTTTCTCTTTCCTGTTTGCTTTCGTCCTGATTGTGCCCTGAGCAATTTTATGACCGAATAAATAAACAAATAAAATCAACAATAATTGAAAAATCGTCTTAAATAATAGAGATCTCAATTTCAGTCACAATAATTGTCTTTTTCCTTTTTGCCATAATCGAACAGCTCTAGTTTTATCAACTTTTGTTTATAAATTAGGCAAATCCGAACTTGACGCGTTAAAAGAGCATTACCAAACTACTTCAGAAGTCACGCCTTCAGTCAGATACTGAGAGGTTCATCCTCAGTGTGAAGTGGAAATGGTTTTAACAGTTATGTGAAGCAAAATGGTAAACATTAATAATAATCATACTTTAATGTGTTGGATAGATTAACATTAAATCATCAAACACTAATCTGGTGTAGTTTAAGATCTGAAATGAATCATTGCATGAGAAACATTCATTTTAACACGTCATTGATTAAAGCACAGATTACTGAAACACTTTAGGATTTAACCCTCCCACTGTCTTTATGGGTGACCCCGCCAGGAAAGGTGACCACTGAGCAGGATTGATGGTTTATCACTTGAGGTCCATGTGGCAGGGGTGAGGTGGTGCTCACTCCTCACCCCTGCCACATGGACCCAAGGGACAAACCATCAATCCTGCTCAATGGCCACCTTTCCTGGCGGGGTCACACCCGTTAGGACAGTGGGAGGGTTAAACATCTTGTTCATTCAACACATTTGATTATATAATATTGCATTGAACTTATATAGCGCTTTTCTAGACACCCAAAGACGCTTTCACACACTCTCACGTTCACACACTGCTAGTGATGGTAAGCTACTTGTAGCCACAGCCGCCCTGGGGAGGTCTGACAGAGGCGAGGCTGCCATTTGGCGCCGTCGGCCCCTCTGACCACCACCAACACAGGCAAGTTGGGTGAAGTGTCTTGCCCAAGGACACAACAGCAGGATACCCCTGGCGGGAGCTGGAATCGAACCCATGACCCTCCGATCATGAGGCAACCCGCTCTACCACCTGAGCTACTGCTGCCCCAATCAACCTATAAAGCTGTAAAGTCATTTATGATTCAAGGGAGATGAACTTTATTCAGTGTGAACGTGCAGAAGGCCTCGTCTTCCGCATGACTTTGTCTTCCAGCCCAGATAAGGTAGCAAGTATACGATTTCTCCTTCATCATGTGACAAGGTCTTGTGCAGTGCTTTCTTGTTGGGAGGCCCGCCAAGTGGGATGTCTGTGCCTGCAAATTAAATGTGTATTTCTGGTCATTTTTTATGTGAATACATGACCATTGGGTACGCCACATAAGTAAAAAATATCAAATACATAATTACATGGAATAAAAATTCAATGCCATCAATTCTATGGATAAAAAAGTCATATTCTGGTGAAACTGTTTTTCTTCCATACTCGGTGAATTTTTTCTCTTTCTTCCAAAGATGAATTTTGGTCATGTGACCCAGATTATAACTGCTTTTTATTAGTTAATGTTAAACCAGACTCCACCTTGTGTTGATAACAAAATGAATTGTCGTGATTTTTTATCTTACAAGGAAGTTTAAAGTTCATTTTAACATCAGAGATCAGCGAGACAGCGCTGCACCAAGAAGAGAACTAAAACTAAAAACAAGCCAACAGGACTAAGATCGGGACAGGTTTTTGCTGAGTTCAGAAATCAACATTTTTTTTAAATGGCCGAGAAACTCGCTCTTTTTGAAGATTATCTGAGCTGCTTCGTTTGTTCAGAGACTTTCAGAGATCCTGTGTCTCTGAGCTGCAACCACAGCTTCTGTTCAAGCTGCCTGCAGAAGTTCTGGAAACAAGCTAACAACAGAAACTGTCCTGTTTGTAAAAGAAGGTCTTCTAAGGACACCGTAGTGAATTTTGGACTGAAGCAACTTGCTGACTCTTTTGCTGGGAGACAGAAATCTGGATCATCTGAGACAGAAAAAGGAGAGAAGACGTTGCAGGTGGTGTGCAGCAAACATCAGGAAGAGCCTAAACTGTTCTGTGAAGACGAGCAGAGAGCTGTGTGTCCTGTCTGTGACTTTTCTCTCCACCAGAGTCACAAAGTGGTTCCTGTAGAACAAGCAGTCAGTGAGCTGAAGGAGCAGCTGGAATCGGACTTAAAGTCTCTGCAGGACAAGAGGAACAAATACAAACAAGTGGAGGAAACATACGATGATGTGATTCGACACTCCAAGAAGCAGCTGGTGTCCACAGAGAGACAGATCAGAGCAGAGTTCAACAAGCTCCACCAGTTCCTGAAAGAGGAAGAGGAGTCCAGACTGGCAGCTCTGAGGGAGGAAGAGGAGCAGAAGGGGAAGACTATCAGCAGAGAGATGAAGAGGATTCAGCAGCAGATCTCCTCTCTGTCAGACAGCATCTCTGCTGTTGAAGACCAGCTGCAGAAAGACAACGTGGCGTTCCTCAGCAGCTATAAAGACACTCAGACCAGAACCAGAACCCAGAGCTCAGTGTCAGATCCACAGCTGGTCTCAGGAGCTCTGATAGATGTGGCCAAACACCTGGGCAACCTGTCCTTCAGAGTCTGGGAGAAGATGAAGGACAAGGTCCACTTCAGTCCTGTCATCCTGGACCCAAACACTGCCCACCCCGGGCTCTATGTGTCTGATGATCTGACCAGTGTGAGACGTGGAGACACATGGCAGCAGCTTCCTGATAATCCAGAGAGAAGCACTATGTATCCTGATGTTTTTGGTTTTGAGGGCTTCAGCTCAGGGAGACACAGCTGGGAGGTGGAGGTGGGAGATCATCCTGTCTGGGAAGTTGGTTTGGTTAAAGAGTCATTGGACAGGAAGGGAGAACTAAAAGGTTCACCAGAATATGGAGTCTGGTGTATATGGCGTACTGATGGAGAATACACTAATGGTACTAATCGGATCATCTCAGTGAAGAAGAATCTCCAGAGGATCAGAGTCCAGCTGGACTACGACAGAGGGGACGTGTCCTTCTACGACTCTGAAGACATGTCTCACATCTACACCTATAAAGACACTTTCACTGAAAAACTTTTCCCGTGTTTCGGTGTTTATTCAGCTGAAGCTGCTAAAACCTCTGAGATCAAAATCTGTAAAACGGAGATGATGGTGAAGTCTGACTGATTCTTTTTAGATATTCTGAAGTGATTTTTTATTTCTACAGCAGTTTTTCTTTTGTCTTCATATAAGAAAAAACCACAAGTTTTATTTGACACTATTAGCTCTATTGTGGCTCCTGCTGCACCTCTTACACCTGTTTTCAACAAAGCAGATGCAAACAAATTCCTTAATTACTTTGTTGATAAAATTCAAAATATCACAGACAAACTCCCATCTTTTCAGTCATGTAATGATGATATTGATGAACTTCCTGCGCACGCGTGGTCCTCTTTCTCACCTGTAACACAGGATGATACTTTAGCTTTGGTAACCACAATGAAGTCCTCTTTTTGCCTGGCTGATGTCTTACCTTGTAAACTCCTTTCAAAAGTATTTGATGCCATTGGTCCCTGGGTTACCAGAATGTTTAACCTGTCCCTTTCTTCTGGCGTTTTCCCTAGGTGTTTTAAACGTGCTTTTGTGGAACCCCTACTCAAAAAAATCTAATCTGGATCCAACAGATCCTAAAAATTTTAGACCAATATCAAAACTCCCTTTCCTGTCCAAAGTCTTAGAGAAAGTGGTATCTGAACAACTGGTTTCCTTCTTACAGGATCGCAATGTCTTCGACAGGTTTCAGTCCGGTTTCCGTAAGCACCACTCTACGGAAACTGCGCTGCTTAAAGTGTCCAATGACATCTTGATGTCCGCAGACTCTGGGAAATGCACGGTCCTAGTTTTGCTAGACCTTTTGTCCGCATTCGACACGGTTAACCATGATATCTTGCTGAGTAGGCTCCGCGAGTTGGTTGGGTTGTCAGGTTCTGTCCTGGCGTGGTTTACATCCTATTTATCCGGGAGAAGCCTAAGTGTCTCAGTCAACCAGATCCTGTCTGACCCAACTGATCTACGGTGTGGAGTACCCCAGGGCTCAGTTTTGGGCCCGGTTTTGTTCTTGTTGTACATCCTTCCTTTAGGAAACCTAATCCAGGAGTTTGCCGATGATGTTTCCTATCATCTCTTTGCTGATGATCTTCAGCTGTATTGTTCTTTCAAGCCTTCTGACGTTAAAAAATTGCATTCTATTATCTTGTTTTGAGCGAATCAAACAGTGGCTCGGTGCAAATGCCTTACGGCTGAACTCAGAGAAAACTGAAGTACTGGTGATTGCCCCCGATGATGCTGTTCCAGGGATTCACCAGCAGTTAGGTGATCTGAGTTCTTCTGTAAAACCTACCCTTAGAAACCTTGGTTTTCTTTGACAAGGGAATGTCTCTTGAACATCACTCAAAGCAGTTAACTAGAAACTGATTTTACCACTTGAGAGAAATTTCTAAACTCAGAACAATGGTGTCTAAAGTTGATCTTGAGTTGATTATCCACGCGTTTACATCATCCCGTTTAGACTACTGTAATAGTTTATTTTCTTGTCTAAACAAAAAAGAGCTGTCCCGCTTACAACAAGTCCAGAATTGTGCAGCTAGAATTCTGACCCGTGACAACAGAAGGGCCCACATTACCCCCATTTTAAAAGCTCTTCATTGGCTTCCAATCACATTTCGCATACATTTTAAAATTCTTGTGCTGACTTTCAGAGCGCTGCATGGTCTGGCTCCATTGTATGTTCGAGACATGCTCTGCCCTTACACGCCTTCTCGCAGGCTGAGATCATTGGATCAAAACCTTTTAATGGTCCCACGTACTCAGTTCAGGACACGAGGAGATCGCTCATTCCAGGCCGTCGCTCCTAGGCTCTGGAATGAGCTACCTCTGTCTTTACGCTCAATCGACTCAGTTGATGTTTTTAAGAGCAATCTTAAAACCCATTTGTTTCTCCAGGCATTTTAAACTTAGTCTCATTCAGATTGGTTTTATTTGACACTATGTATATTGTGGCTGTATTTTACTGTATTTATATGTTGTTGCCTTTTAACTTGTGAAGCACTTAGTGACCTTTTTGTCTGTGAGAGGTGCTATAGAAATAAAGTTACTTACTACTACTTACTTATAAAATTTTGTCTTTTAAAGAAATAAAACCAAAATCCAGTCTTTACAAACTGAAATCCTTAAACAAAATCAATGTTTTATTTTTGAGAAAAAGCATAAATGTAATTTTCACAACACAAAACATGAATTTGTATCTAAATTGAAATCAAAACCATGATTTTATGTATAATTTCTAATGTTTTGATCATTTTTATTTCTGCTGATTCCAACTTTTAAATCCTGAATGTAAAAATAAAATGTTTTACAGCTGATCCATCATTAATTCTTCACTGTCTGAAAATCAGCTTTTTAAGCTTCGTTTATTGTTTGTGTTCCAGTTAATTTCACTGTTAACTGTTATTTTAAAAATCACGTCCTGCAAAATCACACATGCCAAAAAATACGCTTTTTATTTAAAACATGTATTTAAGTAATATGTTCTGATAAATTTGGGAACTAATGTTTCACTGGCTGCCAGTCAACTTCAGGGTTCATTTCAAGATCCTGGTTCTGGTCTATAGGGCCTTACATGGACAAGCACCATCTTACATTGGTGATCTTCTTAGTCCCTACACCTCCAGCAGGTCCCTGAGGTCCAGTGATCAAAGCCTACTGGTTGTGCAACACCAGGCTAAAGGTCAAAGGTGACAGATCATCTGCTGCTGTGGCCCCCAGACTCTGGACCTCTCTCCCCCTGAGCCTGAGACCAGTGGACTCAGTGGTCTCCTTTAAAAAGCAGCTGGAGACTCACTTGTTCAAGCTGGCTTTTGGATGACCTTCGTCACCTCTCTCTCTTTATTCTGCTCTCCCCACCTATTCCACCTTCCTCAGGATCCACTGGTTTCCCTCTTTCCTGTTCACTCTCTCTCTAAAATTTTTAATCACAATTGTCTATTTTTGCTCATTTTAAATATATTTTTAATCATTAATGAAATTCTTTTTTATATTTTTACACTTTTTGTTTTTGTGAAGCGCCTCGTGATTTTTATCTTGAGAGGATATTTGGGTCTGTGCTGGTTAGGCTTAAATGAATCATGAGCAAGTCTATTTGGGCTTTTTATACTAGGAATCTGGAATTGTTTTAGTGATTATCTTGTTTCTTTCTCTTTCCTATTTGCTTTCGTCCTGATTGTGCCCTGAGCAATTTTATGACCGAATAAATAAACAAATAAAATCAACAATAATTGAAAAATCGTCTTAAATAATAGAGATCTCAATTTCAGTCACAATAATTGTCTTTTTCCTTTTTGCCATAATCGAACAGCTCTAGTTTTATCAACTTTTGTTTATAAATTAGGCAAATCCGAACTTGACGCGTTAAAAGAGCATTACCAAACTACTTCAGAAGTCACGCCTTCAGTCAGATACTGAGAGGTTCATCCTCAGTGTGAAGTGGAAATGGTTTTAACAGTTATGTGAAGCAAAAATGGTAAACATTAATAATAATCATACTTTAATGTACCGTCACCTTATCGTGGTGGAGGAGTTTGAGTGCCCTAATGATCCTAGGAGCTATGTTGTCTGGGGCACTTAGTGCCCCTGGTAGGGTCTCCCATGACAAATTGGTCTTAGGTGAAGGGTGAGACAAAGAACGGTTCGAAGGATCTTTCATGGCAGTTAAAACGAAGAGTCGGAGTACCCGGCCCGGAGGGTTACCGGGGTCCCACCCTGGAGCCAGGCCTGGGGTTGGGGCCCGTGAGCGAGCGCCTGGTGGCCGGGCTTTCGCCCATGGGGCCCGGCCGGGCCCAGCCCGAACCGGATACATGGGCTCGTCCAACTGTGGACCCACCACCCGCAGGAGGAACATGAAGGGTCCGGTGCAATGCGTATCGGGTGGCAGACCAAGGCGGGAGCCTTGGCGGTCCAATCCCCGGACAAGAAAACTAGTTTTTGGGACATGGAACGTCACCTCGCTGGCGGGGAAGGAGCAGGAGCTTGTGGCAGAGGTTGAGCGGTACCGGCTAGATATAGTCGGACTCACCTCGACACATTGCACTGGCTCTGGAACCCGAGACCTGGAGAGGGGTTGGACACTCTACTTTGCTGGAGTTGCTCCGGGTGAGAGGCGGAGGGCTGGGGTTGGCTTTTTGTTAGCCCCGACACTCTCTGCCTGTGTGTTGGGGTTTACCCCGGGGGACAAGAGGGTAGCTTCCTTGCACCTTCGGGTCGGGGAACGGGTCCTGACTGTTGTTTGTGCTTATGGGCCAAATATCAGTTCAGAGTACCCACCCTTTTTGGAGTCCCTGGGACGAGTGCTAGATAGTGCTCCATCAGGGGACTCCATTGTCCTGCTGGGGGACTTCAATGCTCACGTGGGCAATGACAGCTTGACCTGGAGGGGTGTGATTGGGAGGAACGGCCCACCTAATCTGAACTCGAGCGGTGTTTTGTTATTGGACTTCTGTGCAAGCCGCAGTTTGGCCATAACGAACACCATGTTCGAACATAAGGATGCCCACCGGTACACTTGGTACCAGGGCAGCCTATGTCACAGGTCGATGATAGATTTTGTAGTCGTATCATCTGACCTGCGGCCGTATGTTTTGGACACCCGAGTGAAGAGAGGGGCGGAGCTGTCAACTGATCACCACCTGGTGGTGAGTTGGATCAGATAACAAGGGAACATGCCGCGTAGACCTGGCAGACCCAAACGCATAGTGAGGGTCTGCTGGGAACGCCTGGCAGAAGAACCTGTCAAGACGGTCTTCAACTCCCACCTCCGGCAGAGCTTTGACCACGTCCCGAGAGCAGTGGGGGACATTGAGTCCGAGTGGGCCTTGTTGCACTCTGCGATTGTCGAGGCGGCTGTTGCTAGCTGTGGTCGTAAGGTGGCCGGTGCCAGTCGTGGTGGCAACCCCCGTACCCGCTGGTGGACACCAGAGGTTCGGGGAGCCGTCAGGCTGAAGAAGGAGGCCTACAGGGCGTGGCTGGTCAGTGGGTCTCCGGAGGCAGCAGACAGGTACCGGATAGCCAAGCGGGGTGCAGCAGTGGCAGTTGCCGAGGCAAAATCTCGGGCGTGGGAGGAGTTTGGTGAGGCCATGGAGAAAGACTATCGATCGGCTCCAAAGAGGTTCTGGCGAACTGTCCGGCGCCTCAGGAGAGGAAGGCAGCAACTCGCTCACACTGTTTACAGTGGGGATGGGGAGCTGCTGACGTCAACTGAGGCTATAGTCGGACGGTGGAAGGAATACTTTGAGGAGCTCCTCAATCCCACCAATGCGCATTCCGAGGAGGAACCAGAGCTGGGAGGCCTGGGGATGGACTGTCCGATCGCGGGGGCAGAAGTTGCTGAGGTAGTCAAACAACTACACAGCGGCGGAGCCCCGGGGGCGGATGAGGTTCGTCCTGGGTATCTCAAGGCTATGGATGTTGTAGGGCTGTCATGGTTGACACGTCTCTACAACATTGCGTGGTCATCGGGGGCAGTTCCTAGGGAGTGGCAGACCGGGGTGGTAGTCCCCATCTTTAAGAAGGGTGACCTGAGGGTGTGTTCCAACTATAGGGGGATCACACTCCTCAGCCTCCCTGGAAAGGTCTACTCCAAGGTACTGGAGAGGAGGGTCCGATCGATAGTTGAATCTCAGATAGAGGAGGAGCAATGTGGTTTTCGTCCTGGCCGTGGAACTGTGGACCAGCTCTATACCCTTGCAAGGGTGATGGAGGGGGCATGGGAGTTTGCCCAACCAATCCACATGTGCTTTGTGGATTTGGAGAAGGCTTATGACCGTGTCCCCAGGGGCACCCTGTGGGGGACGCTCCAGGAGTATGGGGTGGGTGGCTTTCTGTTAAGGGCCATTCAGTCCCTTTACCAGAGGAGCGTGAGTTGGTCCGCATAGCCGGTAGTAAGTCGGACCTGTTCCCAGTGAGGGTTGGACTCCGCCAGGGCTGCCCTTTGTCACCGGTTCTGTTCATCACTTTTATGGACAGAATTTCTAGACGCAGCCGTGGTGTGGAGTGTGTCGAGTTAGGTGGCAGGAGAATCTCGTCTCTGCTTTTTGCGGATGATGTGGTCCTCCTAGCTTCATCCAGCTCTGACCTTCAGCTCTTGCTGGGTAGGTTCGCGGCCGAATGCGAAGCGGCTGGGATGAGGATCAGCTCCTCCAAATCTGAGAGCATGGTTCTCGACCGGAAAAGGGTGGCTTGCCACCTCCGGGTCGGGGGAGAGGTCCTACCTCAAGTGGAGGAGTTTAAGTATATCGGGGTCTTGTTCACGAGTGAGGGTAGGAGGGATCGGGAGATCGACAGGCGGATTGGTTCGGCATCTGCAGTGATGCGGACGCTGAGCCGATCTGTCGTGGGGAAGAGGGAGCTGAGCCAGAAAGCCAGGCTCTCGATTTACCGGTCGATCTACGTCCCAATCCTCACCTATGGTCATGAGCTTTGGGTAATGACCGAAAGAACGAGATCGCGGATACAAGCGGCCGAAATGAGTTTCCTCCGTAGGGTGGCCGGGCTCAGCCTTAGAGATAGGGTGAGGAGCTCGGACATTCGGGAGGGACTCGGAGTAGAACCGCTGCTCCTCCGGATCGAAAGGAGCCAGTTGAGGTGGTTTGGGCATCTGGTCAGGATGCCTCCTGGACGCCTCCCCGGGGAGGTGTTTCGGGCATGTCCTGCCGGCAGAAGGCCCCCGGGTCGATCCAGGACACGTTGGAGAGGTTACATCTCCAATCTGGTCCGGGAACGCCTTGGGGTCCTGCCGGAGGAGCTGGTGGACAAGGCCGGGGAGAGGACGGCCTGGAGCTCCCTAGTTGGGATGCTGCCCCCGCGACCCGGACCCGGATAAGCGGAGGAAGACGACGACGACTTTAATGTGTTGGATAGATTAACATTAAATCAACAAACGCTAATCTGGTGTAGTTTAAGATCTGAAATGAATCATTGCATGAGAAACATTCATTTTAACACGTCATTGATTAAAGCACAGATTACTGAAACACTTTAGGATTTAACCCTCCCACTGTCTTTATGGGTGACCCCGCCAGGAAAGGTGGCCATTGAACAGGATTGATGGTTTATCACTTGAGGTCCATGTGGCAGGGGTGAGGTGGTGCTCACTCCTCATCCCTGCCATGTGGACCCAAGGGACAAACCATCAATCCTGCTCAGTGGTCACCTTTCCTGGCGGGGTCACACCCGTTAGGACAGTGGGAGGGTTAAACATCTTGTTCATTCAACACATTTGATCATATCAACCTATAAAGCTGTAAAGTCATTTATGATTCAAGGGAGATGAACTTTATTCAGTGTGAAAGTGCAGAACGCCTCGTCTTCCGCATGACTTTGTCTTCCAGCCCAGATAAGGTAGCAAGTATACGATTTCTCCTTCATCATGTGACAAGGTCTTGTGCAGTGCTTTCTTGTTGGGAGGCCCGCCAGGTGGGATGTCTGTGCCGGCAATTGAAAAGTGACTTTCTGGTCATTTTTTATGTGAATACTAGGGCTGTCACGGTGTGAAAATTTAACCTCACAGTTATTGTGACCAAAATTATCACGGTTTTTGGTATTATCGCGGTATTTTTTTTAAACGTGCAACATTTTCACACAATTAAATAAACCCTGTATGTCAGGAAATATTGTCCTCAGTTTGTGTCTAAATGTTGCCTAAAATGTGTTATTTTGTAATTATGTTGTTTATTTGTTTACATTTTTCCCCTTTAGTCTTTAAAATACCAATATTTACCCATAACTTCTTATTTTATGTCTGTTTGATGTCATCATTTAAAAAAATTAGACCAGATGATACTCAGTACTCAAGTAGCCTTCTAATCAGATACTTTTTCACCCTTACTTGAGTCATAAACCCTATATCAGGAAAATATTGTCCTCGGTTTGTGTCCTTCCAGTGAGCTTTGCAGATGTGGGAAAATGTCATCAGGCAGTAATCGTTGTTAAATTCATAATTATTCTCGGAGAGAGACCAACTCTTATCTGCCCCTGGGAGCCCCGTAATGCATAGCGTCATTTCAACATGGGGGTGTCCGCGACACGTTTATATGCAGGTAGCGGCGCTGCGGCTGCTTTATAAATGATAAATGACCTGCACTTGTATAGCGCCTCTGAGAGTAAGGACTCCAAAGCGCTTTACACTACAGTGTGTCATTCATCCATTCACACACTGATGGTGATGAGCTACGATGTAGCCACAGCTGCCCTGGGGCGCACTGACAGAGGCAAGGCTGCCGAGCACAGGTGCCACCGGTCCCTCCGACCACCACCATCAGGCAAGGTGGGTTAAGTGTCTTGCCCAAGGACACAACAGCAGCATTCTCTGTCCGGAGCCGGGATAGAACCTGCAACCTTCCGATTACTGGACAACGCGCTCAACCTGCTGCCCCACATATAGCGACTCGTTGCTTTCTCCCTCAACCCAAATCCTCGGATCACGCATTTTAGCTAAAACGCTAACGTTAGCTTGCCTTGCGTTGACTGTAGAGTTGTGGGTGATGGTCACGCAGATGTGTCATGAGGTTTGAAGCGTTGCTGCCTTTCACAGACACTTTTTCTGCTCGTGCTGCAAACAGGATAGCCGTCTTCTATCAGCTGTCCCTCGGCATTCTTCAGATATCCAAAACATGCCCATACTTCCCACTTTGTCTTCTTTGAGGGATAATAAATGTCCTGAGCGCTGCCGTCTCCTCCTTTGGCCGTTATTTCAGCTTTAGCTTCAAGAAAGTTTTGGTTGTAAACAACAAAGCGTGCATGTGCCACCGGCAACTTCAGCAGATGATACGGTGGCTGGTAAGGGTCACCGCGCCTACACCGCAGCCACGATAATCCACCGAGATAATATAGTTTTTTTTTAAACAAGACGGTTATTATTATTGTCAACTTTTTCACCGGGGTTTACCGCTACACTGGTTACCGTGACAACCCTAGTGAATACATGACCATTGGGTACGCCACATAAGTAGAAAAATTCAAATACATAATTGGCTGGAATAAAAATTCAATGCCATCAATTCTATGGATAAAAATGTCATATTCTGGTGAAACTGTTTTTCTTCCATACTCGGTGAATTTTTTTCTCTTTCTTCCAAAGATGAATTTTGGTCATGTGACCCAGATTATAACTGCTTTTTATTAGTTAATGTTAAACCAGACTCCACCTTGTGTTGATAACAAAATGAATTGTCGTGGTTTTTTATCTTACACGGAAGTTTAAAGTTCATTTTAACATCAGGGATCAGCGAGACAGCGCTGCACCAAGAAGAGAACTAAAACTAAAAACAAGCCAACAGGACTAAGATCGGGACAGGTTTTTGCAGAGTTCAGAAATCAACATTTTTTTAAATGGCTGAAAAACTCCTGGAAAGTTTCCTGAGCTGCTTCGTTTGTTCAGAGACTTTCAGAGATCCTGTGTCTCTGAGCTGCAACCACAGCTTCTGTTCAAGCTGCCTGCAGAAGTTCTGGAAACAAGCTAACAACAGAAACTGTCCTGTTTGTAAAAGAAGATCATCAAAGGACGCCTCATTAGTGAATTTTGGACTGAAGCAACTTGCTGACTCTTTTGCTGGGAGGCAGAAATCTGGATCATCTGAGACAGAAACAGGAGAGAAGACATTGCAGGTGGTGTGCAGCAAACATCAGGAAGAGCCTAAACTGTTCTGTGAAGACGAGCAGAGAGCTGTGTGTCCTGTCTGTGACTTTTCTCTCCACCAGAGTCACAAAGTGGTTCCTGTAGAACAAGCAGTCCGTGAGCTGAAGGAGCAGCTGGAATCGGACTTAAAGTCTCTGCGGGACAAGAGGAACAAATACAAACAAGTGGAGGAAACATACGATGATGTGATTCAACACTCCAAGAAGCAGCTGGTGTCCACAGAGAGACAGATCAGAGCAGAATTCAACAAGCTCCACCAGTTCCTGAAAGAGGAAGAGGAGTCCAGACTGGCAGCTCTGAGGGAGGAAGAGGAGCAGAAGGAGAAGACTATCAGCAGAGAGATGAAGAGGATTCAGCAGCAGATCTCCTCTCTGTCAGACAGCATCTCTGCTGTTGAAGACGAGCTGCAGAAAGACAACGTGGCGTTCCTCAGCAGCTATAAAGACACTCAGACCAGAACCAGAACCCAGAGCTCAGTGTCAGATCCACAGCTGGGCTCAGGAGCTCTGATAGATGTGGCCAAACACCTGGGCAACCTGTCCTTCAGAGTCTGGGAGAAGATGAAGGACAAGGTCCACTTCAGTCCTGTCATCCTGGACCCAAACACTGCAAATGGCTGGTTGTACCTGTCTGATGATCTGACCCGTGTGAGAGGTGAAGACGGAAAGCAGCAGCTTCCTGATAATCCAGAGAGAAACACCTACCTTCCTAATGTTTTTGGTTCTGAGGGCTTCAGCTCAGGGAGACACAGCTGGGAGGTGGAGGTGGGAGATCATCCTTTCTGGAGTGTTGGTTTGGTTAAAGAGACAGTGGACAGGAAGGGAGAGCTAAAAACTTCACCAGAATATGGGATCTGGTGTTTACTGCATGCTCGTGGAAAATACGTTAATGGTTCTGGTCAGATCATCTCAGTGAAGAAGAATCTCCAGAGGATCAGAGTCCAGCTGGACTACGACAGAGGGGACGTGTCCTTCTACGACTCTGAAGACACGTCTCACCTCTGCACTCACAGAGACACTTTCACTGAGAAACTTTTCCCTTTTTTCCGTGTTTTTCCAGCTGGAGCTGCTAAAACCTCTGAGCTCAAAATCTGTAAAAGGGAGATGATGGTGAAGTCCGACTGATTGTTTTTAGATATTCTGAAGTGATTTTTTATTTCTACAGCAGTTTTTCTTTTGTCCTCATATTATAAAATTTTGTCTTTTAAAGAAATAAAAAGCAAAATCCAGTCTTTACAAACTGAAATCCTTAAACAAAATCAATGTTTTGTTTTTGAGAAAAAGCATAAATGTAATTTTCACAACACAAAACATGAATTTTGATCCAAATTGAAATCAAAACCATGATTTATGTATAATTTCTAATGTTTTGATCATTTTTATTTCTGCTGATTCCAACTTTGTAATCCTGAATGTAAAAATAAAATGTTTTACAGCTGATCCATCATTAATTCTTCACTGTCTGAAAATCTGCTTTTTAAGCTTCGTTTATTGTTTGTGTTCCAGTTAATTTCACTGTTAACTGTTATTTTAAAAATCACGTCCTGCAAAATCCCACATGCCAAAAAATACACTTTTTATTTAAAACATGTATTTAAGTAATATGTTCTGATAAATTTGGGAACTAATGTTTCACTGGCTGCCAGTCACCTTCAGGGTTCATTTCAAGATCCTGGTTCTGGTCTATAGGGCCTTACATGGACAAGCACCATCTTACATTGGTGATCTTCTTAGTCCCTACACCCCCAGCAGGTCCCTGAGGTCCAGTGATCAAAGCCTACTGGTTGTGCAGCACCAGGCTAAAGGTCAAAGGTGACAGATCATCTGCTGCTGTGGCCCCCAGACTCTGGACCTCTCTCCCCCTGAGCCTGAGACCAGTGGACTCAGTGGTCTCCTTTAAAAAGCAGCTGAAGACTCACTTGTTCAAGCTGGCTTTTGTATGACCTTCTTCACCTCTCTCTCTTTATTCTGCTCTCCCCACCTATTCCACCTTCCTCAGGATCCACTGAGTTCCCTCTTTCCTGTTCACTCTCTCACTTTCTTAACATCTTTTCATCACAATTGTCTATTTTTGCTCATTTTATATATATTTTTAATCATTATTCTGTGTTCAGGATTTATGTTTTCTTGTTTATTAATTTTTCTTATTTTTTATTGTAATAAGTGCCATCGCTGCTGTGACATCTAGCTTTCCCCACCAGTGTTGGGCAAGTTACTTCAAAACTGTAATGCATTATTTATTACTTGTTACCCTCATTTTAAAGGAATTCATTACATTACAATATTACTGATGTTAAAATGTAAGGCATTACTCTACTTTTGCATTACTTTAAGTTACTTTCACCAAAACAACTTCAGTATGAATCTGGTCATGTGACGCTCAGTGAGCTCATGATATATATGTGGAAGGTGATGTGGTGTCTGAGCTAGGATTGCTGTTGTAGCGTAATGGTTTATGGCTCTTTTATGAAAGAGGAACCATTCTACATAATAATCTGGAATATTAATTTTAGCAAATTAATAACCAAATGTTATAGAGATAAGAAGACTCAAAGGTTGTTTTCATCGATAAACTGACGGTCATATCCATGTGTCTGTGTTTCAGTTCAATGAAAAGACAAGTTTAAAATTTAAGAGTTTTAATTCTTCAATTTAAACTAACGATTTGAAATGACAATCATAGGAAAAATAATCAACATTGGCAACCTTGTTGGACAATCTTTAACAGTTGATATTTTAAGCTTGGACAAATAGACCTTGTGTTGGATGTGCTAAGATTGAGAATGATGTAATTATGAATGCGTGCATGCAGGTGTCTGAGATTGCTTCAGGGAGAGAAAAAGCGAATCTGAGTGAAAAATGATGTTTTGCAATTAACTTTAGTTCTTATTAGAAAACAGCATCAGAACACTATCTGGTCGTGTTCTGCCTCACCGTACTCAGGACCCTCTTTTAGATCTGGACCTCACAGGAGGATGTTTCTCCAGATGACACCTTGGCTGACAGAGAAGACGAAGGTGGGCTGAAGGTCCAGTCCAGAGTTGACCTCGGTACGCGTTTCGGAAGCGTTTGGCAGATGCGCTTTCTCAAGTTTAAATTAACTCAGAAACCAAAAGACTCTGGGACGAGTCTGCGTTAGCTGGTTGCATTTCAGCTATTCTGTCTGGCTTGACAGAAATAGCGTGGAGGGAGAAAAGAGCCGGCAGGGCTCCTTTCCCCGTGGCGTTCGTTCCGCACTTCCTCTCTCTTTCGTTCTCACTCTCGTTCTGACTAACTTACCAAAACCACTTCTCTTCCCAAAGCAAACTTGTTGTGTGTCAGAGCAAATGTGTTTTGAGTTGCTGTGGATACGGACCTGTGTGAGGAGGTGTGAAGGTCATCGCTAAACATCTTCAAAAACATTATTTCATTAAGTATACTGATTCATTATAGTTCATTATGATTACCCAAAGCATAATAATCATTCATTTGATTAAAATACATTTATAATGAGCAAAGTGATCAAATGATTACTTAACAAAAATAAAGGAAGTTTAAGACTTTGTTTTATTATGACTAGACTGTGGAGAAGTCCTTCTTCTGAAGCTGCAGGTGTTAGATGTTGTGGAGTCCTTCAGACTTGCTGTCGGCTCAGGTCTTATTCTGTGGGTGAAAGTGCTTCGTGACCCAGCTCTGACCCAGCCGGGCAAATACGACCTTTGGCACAGAAAACCCATACTTCCTCACGTTACACTGTTAAAAACAGTCAGATATAATAACAGTGCTTTAAAATGATTGTTTATTAAATAAAAGCAACAACAATCTGTACTCTCAGCACGCCGCCATCTTATAGGGCCATCTGAGCAGGGAGTGAGGTGGTGGGGGCTCCAAGCCTATATTTGCCTTGGTCCCCAAATGCCTTGATACGGCCCTGGATGTGGGACTGACGTCTGGGGTGATCTGATTCTATCACATGTATAAATATTAAATGCTTATATATTATTGCTTTTCACTGGTAAACATGTGTATTGGGGATAAATCTACCACTTTTTTCCCTTTTTTCTTGATTTTATTTGAATAATTTCCGGCCCTTTCTCTCTCTAACCTTCCTGCATGCTGCATGTTTTCCCTGTCTTCCAGAAAAACTGTAAACTAGATTTCCTACTTTCTAACTAATCAGCCAAAGCGATCTACCGAACACTAAAAAAGAAGCTTAATAAGCGCTGCGCTCCAGCAGCAATGAGTTGAAATCACCGGGGCACAGATTATGAACTCAGCTGAAAAGTATATGAAGTACCAGAGAATATGGGCTGATACAAACAATCGCAGGTGAATGACTTTGTTTTGGTGGAGCGATTTTGTGAATATAACAGCGGTAGCGCGCAGGACGCAGCTGGAGTATTTGAGCCGTTACCGCTGCGTCCTCTCTGCCGTAAATGGCGTCATATATGTACTGGATCTTTTTTCAGGCTTCCCGCAATTTGAATTTTTATGAAACTCACATCTTGATTCTGGGTTTAAAAATGCATTGTAATTACCGCGTTACTGACGATTGTACCGAGTAAATATTACCATTTTCTTTCCCTGTAATGCCTTACATTACCACATTACAGCAAAAAGCAATGCATTACAGTAATTAATTACCTTTGTACAGCGTTACTCCCAACACTGTTCCCCACTGAGGAACAATAAAGGGATTTTCTATTCTATTCATCTATCTGCAGCCTTTCCACTTCCTGTTTACTGTAGGTTAAATCTTTTCTCACGGGCCAACAACAAAATAAAAGTATTATTTTATCTTAAATGAAAATGCAACATCTCACCTGTTAACTTTCATGTTTTGGAGCAGAAAAAGAGCATCAAACCAACATATTTAAAGCTCAGTTTGCTCCACTGGTTTACTGTGATGCTCACCTGTTCCAGCCAGATACCTGCATCATGGGGTTGATCTGAGCTGAGGAGGAGACTCCTGTTGTTTTGTTCATCTTCATCATAATAATGACAACATTAGATGACAACAGGTGCTCACATAGGTTTGTGCTGATGAACATGTCTGAGCAGCTTGACCACGTTGTTGTGTGTCGGGGAGGAAACACAACCACAGAGTCGTGCTGGTTTGAGCGTGTCGCTGCTCGCTGGAGTTATATCAGCTCTGTCTGGAAGTTAGCTGGAAAACTTTCTCTTTCAGTCGTGAACACATTACTGAGCAGCTAGAATCTCCGTTTCTGGGCTTCAACGTCGACAAATAGCTGAGTAAACTCGGCGCTGAGTGAGAGGAGTGTAGTTTGTCCGAGACAGCGGAGCTGCAGACACCGGCAGCAGACGCTGGAAAAAACACAAAGGAGGGGGCGCTTAGGCTCCGCGCTGACGCCGCAAAGCATCATGGGAGTTGAAGTCTTTGCGGTAAAATCGGCCAGCGGGCCAGTTTTAATATATTTTTGATATTTATCTCACAGGCCACATAAAAATGCTCTGCGGGCCTTGTGTCTGACACATGTGCTCTAGACGCTCCATCTGCCTACAGCCATCAGCCATAGGACCCTTCATATTTTAGTCTCTATTCATTCTTCTGCAACAGTGTTCTCCAAAGAACTGAGTCCATGGTGGTAGCAGCCACCTGGACATCCTCCATATTTACTCAGGTGTGACAGTTTATAGTTTACAACGGCTACCTCAGTGTACAGCATCCTTTCACACCACGTTAGCCGCTTCAAGCTAGTCAAATAAGTCAAGTAGCACATAATTATTTTTTGTTTTTTGCACCAATTTGATATTTTACTCTTCAGGATGAGTCGGGAATACTAAATCGAACCACAGACACGTCATTACCGTGTTCCTGGCCCCGTGGGCTAATCTCTGTTTGTTCACATGGTGTCTAAACCAAACGAAGCTCTGAGTCCATATTTGTTTCAGATTTGGATGTTTGTGTAAGACGGTGACAGATGCTTTCTTTGCTTACGGATCCTTCTCATCTATGTACAAACCTTTATTTGTGAATGCAGCAGATTTCCTTCATAGAGATGTAAACTTGAACACAGGATGTCTCATTTTTGTTCTACATCATGACAAATTTCTGTCATTTGGCCTAATGAGTTAAGGATTACTGGCAACAATATTCTATCCAAGATGCTGCAGTGATTTTATTTAAAAGCATGGAGAGTAATCACATTAACATCCTGGCGTAATTCACTGTTTCTTTTGTCTGCAAGCCTCTCCAGCGAGCGCATTAGCCCAGCCACTGCTACCCTCCTGTAAACACACGGCTGATATCTCATAACAGCCCCGATATTATCACGAAGCAGCTCCTCGCCTCCCTCTGAGGCTCTTCTTCATGTCAGCGAGCGAAGTGGGGTGATGTTTAATAAAAATATCTTCCTAATTCTGCAGTGATTCATTGAGAACAGCAGGCTGCAGCTCATTTCTGCCTTCCTCTTTCTTCTGCGCTGTCCAAATCCTATC
>NC_091750.1:33997317-34107317 GCF_043380555.1 Nothobranchius furzeri | reverse complement strand
ACATTATGCTCAGGATGATTAATGTCTTCTTCTGGCTTTAGTAAAGTAGCTGTTCAGGAGTTATTTGTGCCTCTCCCACACTTCCTGGTGATTAATGAAGACGAGTCTGGCCGCTGACAGTTCACTGAAGACCGTCTCCTCCAGCATTAGGTTGATGGTTTCCTGTGGTCTGCCTCTAATGTTTATCCCTCATTGCTTATACGTGCGCCACCGCCGTGGAACGCCTCTAAACGGGCAAAACGAGCTGCAGACAAACAAGTCCACCGTGCCCATTTAGCCATTTAGCTCTGATTCCTTTGAAAAGTTTAGATTGTAGAAAATGAAATCTGTCCGAGTCCCAGGAGTAAATCTGATTATGGTAATGAAGACTTGGAAGGAGGCTGAGCCTGGATGGAGTCATGTCCTGGATGCTTTCAGCTGCACTAAAGCCACACGACAACAGATGGAGCTGGAGGTCCCCTGGGCTTTTACTGCTAATGAAACACACAATGCAGAAATCCTGCTCTTGTTGCTTTTCATCCAGCACAGAAAAAAAACATTAAAGCGCATCATAATTATGATTAAAGCAATCACATTATAATAACTCATTAGTCTAACCACAAAGTTTTGCAGAAATCTTTGTAGGAATTGTTTAAAAACAAACATCTGAACGTTTATTTGACTTTAAATACACACAGGAAACAGTTTGTGTTTGTCTGTCTGTTGCTACTGAATATGAGGTTAATTGTTATTTAGAGATTTTTATACAACTTCAGTGTATTTACATATTTATTTAGTAATATTCTTGTTTTTTAGCTTTTAAAATTTTTGCTGCATTTAGGAGCTCAGATGCTCTTTTTTATCCATGTGTTCTTACCCAAATGATGTTGTTTAGTCGTTACCGTCCTTTGGTAAAATGAAAGATTTTTCCGGATTCAGGAAAATGAAACATCTTCCATATTTAGTTACATTTCTGTTAGTTCTGACCAGAGCTCAACCGATATTGGTTTTTCTATTAACAAACACCAATGCCAATATGGTCAGCCGATGGCCGATGTGCACTGCCAATTTTCATGACCAAAGTCTCGACATTTTCTATCTCATTGTCAACATTTCTGAAGCTGAATGAGCTTTTGAACTGTGAATTTAACTAACTGTTAAATCTTAACTTTGACCACTGTTAAAGTCAGACACCTAAATAAAGTTAATTTAGAGTGTTTTTCATGCAGATGTTATTAGTAAAATACATTTAACTTAATTCCGCAACAGCACCGGACTACACGAGGATGTACCTGACCAACTTTCTACTCTCTCCACTGATTTCCCTCTTATCTATTTATTTTCTCTCTCCCTTTCCGTACATTCTTTTTTAATCGAAAATGTAATTTAATTTTCATTTTAAACATATTTGTAATCATTTTTTGAAATCTTTTTTATACTTCAAATTATTTTTCTTGTTTTTGCGAAGCACCTAGTGAGTTTTATCTTAAGAGGCACTTTGTAAAAGATTGTTTTCTTTCTTTCTTTCTTTCTTTCTTTTATTTTCTTTTGTTTTTCTTTTTATTTTCTTTCTTTTCTTTTTCTTTTCTTTTTCTTTTCTTTCTTTTTCTTTCTTTTCTTTTTCTATTTTTCTTTCTTTTCCTTTTTCTTTTCTTCTCTTCCTTTTTCTTTCTTTTCTTTTTTCTTTTCTTTTTTCCTTTTTTTCTTTTCTTTTTTCCATTTTTCTTTTCTTTTTTCCTTTTTCTTTCTTTTCTTTTCTTTTTATTTTCCTTTTTTCTTTCTTTCCTTTCTTTGTTTCTTTCTTTTTCTTTTTGCTTTCTTTCTTTCCTTCCTTTTTTTATTTTTCTTTCCTTTTTCATCTTTCTGTCTTTCTTTCTTATTTGTTTTCCTTTTTTAATTTTCTTTCTTTTTCTTATTTATTCTTTTTATTTTTCTTTTGTTATTTCTACCTTATTTCTTTTTCTTTTTATTTATTTTTATTTTTCTTTCTTTAATTTTTATTTATCTTACTTTATTTCTTTCTTTTTCTGTTTTATTTTTCTGTTTTAATTTTTTTAATTTTAAATTTTTAATTTTTCTGTCTTTCTTTTTTATTTCTTTTTTAAATTTCTTTCTTTTTATTTTTTATTATCATTTTCTTTTGTTATTTCTTCCTTTTTTCTTTTTCTTCTTTATTTATTTTTTATTTTTATTTCTTTGTTTTTATTTATCTTACTTTATTTCTTTCTTTTTTCTTTTTCTTTTTTCTTTTTAATTTACTTTTAAGTTTTTATTTTTCTGTTTTTTTATTGTTTTTTTGTATTTTTCTTTTTTCTTTGTTTCTTTTTAATTTTTCTTTTTTCTTTTTCTTTCTTTCTTTGTTTCTTTTTAATTTCTTTTTAATTTTATTTTAATTTCTCTTTTTAATTATTTCATTCTTTCTCTTTTATTTTTATTTTTTATTTATTTCTCTCTTTTTATTTTACTTTTTCTTTTTTTCTCTTTTTTATTTTTCTTTCTTTCTTTCTTTTTCTTTCTTTCTTTCTTTCTTTCTTTCTTTCTTTCTTTCTTTCTTTCTTTCTTTCTTTCTTTCTTTCTTTCTTTCTTTCTTTCTTTCTTTCTTTCTTTCTTTCTTTCTTTCTTTCTTTCTTTCTTTATTTATTTATTTATTTATTTATTTTGAGAAATATTAGCCAATGCCGATGTATAAAATTAAAGTAAATACTGGCCCGATAAAGTGGTCTGCCCTTAATTCTGACTGAATCATAGACTCACTTTGCATCATCTTATATTTTGTCTTGTAAAATAAAACATTGAGCTACATCTCATTAATCCTGGAATAAAAAGCATCTGTCTCTTGGCTGTTTAAGGTTTCTTCCTGTTGAAGGGGAGTTTTCCTCCGAACTGATGCATCTTTAGTGTTTTTGTTTTGTTTAGCACATAAAATATCTGCATTTCCTCAAGAGTTTTTCCTATTTTTTAAATTTCTGCCTTCTTTAGTTCATATGAAATCCAAAATTTTGTTGCTACTCTGTAAACATTGTGAAAATCAAATCTGACTCTTAAAGATAAATTCAAATCTACGTATTTTTTATTTTTAGGGTGAGAGTGTTTGACCTGCGAACCGGCACCTCTGTGGCGTCCCTGTACGCCCACCACCTGGGTGTCTCCTCCGTTCAGACGGACGACTGGAAGATCGTGAGCGGCGGAGAAGAAGGGCTGGTGTGTGTGTGGGAGATGAGGATGGGAGCCAAGCTCTGGGAGACGCACAACAGGTGGGACTTCCGGAGACGTTGGATGCTCTTAAGTTGGATCTATACGCTTTTTATTACCACATTAGTTTAAACCTTTAATAACACGGCGTCTGCTTTTGTGGAAGGCATCCCGTACGTCACGTACGCTTCAACACCAGCACGCTGGTCACAGCCAACATCCCTGATGACAAGTCGCCTCGGGGGGCGTGCATCACCGACGATGACCTTACAGCTCATCGCAGGTCACGACCTAATTTTTTTAATCTGAGTGTTTTTCCATGTCTGCCTCCCTCTGTTAACAAAAATAGAAGTTCTGAACATTAAATATCTTATTTTACGCGGTATCTTATTATTTTCTTATCTCAGCCATTCCTTCTGTGTTGCTGACATGACTATTTTTACCCGTCAGGCACCGGGGAGTCGTGTGCCTTTACGACTTCTCTGAGGATGCCCTGTCCCAGGATAACATCCTACCCATCTGTAGGTCCAACTACACCGAGTCGTACGGCTACAACTACAACATTAACCTGACGGTGCCCTACGACAGGCTGTCTGGCTCCCACCCGTCTCACTGACCTACAATAACATCCTTAATTATGGGACTGAATGGAGAAACATCATGTTGGAAAATCTTCAGCTGACTTTTTATTTTTATTTTAATCGTATTTCTTACAAACCTTCCATACTTATGAAACTTTGGTGAAATTTCTGCAACACAGCTGTAATAAAAAACTCATTTCTTTCTTGTTTCATATAAAAAATGATTTTTTTGTAGCTTTTCTGCTAAATCCAGACGTTCATTTACCACATTTATTATGTCCATGCATGCCGATTATCTATATTTCATCTTGATAGCAATCAGAACTGGTTGGTGTTACAAGAGCAGCAGCTGGATGTTGAGTCTCAGAGAAAAACACAGATGAGTTTTCTATTTTGGCGCTGCAGAGGAATGTCGTGTGCCTGCATGCTTCAGATGATCCGTGAGCCACGGGGCAGGACTTTGTCTAACGACAGAGCCTTTTGTAAATCCTTCAAGCTGTTTATAGCCGAAGAGTTCAAGCGTCTTCGATCAAGTGTTTGAAATATCATCAAGTATAATAAGACTCAGAAATATGCTAAATGCACGCCTCATGGTCACGAAACTCCATAACTTAAGCTGCAAACGGAGTTATTTAGGCACAGAGACACTCGGTTAAGTTTTAAATACTTCGTCAAACATGTACATTTAGGATCGTTGGTGTAAAAATAAACATTTTCCTCTGATTAAAACACGTTTTCAGCTTAATCCCTTCTAAGAACAGAAGCAGCTCTGCAACATAAAGAATAGCAAGTTCCTTCAGCTGGTGGCTTTCCCACAATGCATCGTTGTTGTGTCCACATCCAGAAAGCGAATGAACATCCTCGTCTCCATTTCAAGGTCCTTTAAGATCTGCAGGCAGAAAAATAATTAAATAAATAAACGGTGTCATCAAATCATGAAAAACAGGTTCAGGTGATTGAAACGATGTTGGAAGCTAAAGAAACCTGCTCAAAATGCTGAAAGGTGATTCCTTCGTAGTGATCTTCGGGGCTCTGCGGGGAGAAAAGAGACGTGACTTTGCTGCGACGGGGAGATTGGGTTTGAGCGGCTGGGTTTTGGTGAATTCTGTTACCATTTGGGGCACGTTTGTGCTCGCCACCTCCAACATGGCAGCATCTGCTATTTCGTGGGCAGCATCCTGATCCATGGCGCCGCTGTTAGACAGAAGTTCCTCGACCACCTCGGAGAGAGAAGACGTCACGTTTTCATTAGAAACGACAGAAACTAAGGAGGCTTTCTATGTTTACGACTTTCCCAGACTCTCCAAAAATCATCTGTTCTGAAAATAAAAGAACCTCAGCGTTCAGCAGAGTGCAAAAACAAAAGCATGCATCTCCCGTTAAAGTCGTTTAAACATGATTACAGCAGAGAACATACGTCATGAGTCAAACAAGAGCAATTTAATTTACTTAACCTAAAAGCTCCTGACTCAAGGCCGCCTTTTGTTTGGTAAAACTGTGTTTTTTCTAAAGGACAACAATTAATTTGGCCTTAATTAGATTTATTTGATTCAATTACAGCTTCTATTGTCCTCATGGATCTACATACCACAGGGCTTGTTTTAAATTCTCTATAAAGCGCTCCACATTGAATCCCTGGAGCCTAAATGTTTGTTTTACTGTCCAAATTAATACCGGAAGATAAATAACTGTCCTTTACTCACTATGCAGAATAATGCAATCACCAATACTTTATTTTAAAGAGATTTTTATGTTGCACAAAAAGCAAAATCAGCGTGTTTTTGTTTTATTTTGTTACAGTTTTACCTTCCTGTACTCCTGCAGAGTAATGATGCCGTCACCGTCTGTGTCGTGCATGTTGAACAAAACTGGAAAGACAAGAGGAAAACTGTTAAGTCGGTCAGAATTCTGTGGAAAATTCCTAACAAATCACAGCGTCAGACCAGAGGAAGCCGTGATTATAGCTGTGTTTATGATGATGAAGCGATAAAACGGGTTCTTCGGTGACGCAACACGACCAGAGAGATATCTCTTCCTTTTAGTGCTCCGATATTTGAACTTCGGCTACGACAAAATTGGTGACATTTTTATTCCCTGCAGACACGATGCCTTTGTGTTTTTATCTAAAGAGGTCAGATAAGGTCTGGAGTCAATTATTAAACTCATTTCTCCAGTTTGAGGAAACACGTTCTTTCATATAACGAGACATAGTGAGTCTCTGTTTCTCTGGCCAACGTAAACAGGAAAGAACAAAGATAATATTAGAAATGATCTACTTTTGGCTTGATGTGGGTTGCATCAGCTGCAGGTCATAGTTAATGTTTAAAAAGCTCATTTTATCCCTGACGAACTATTTCTGTTATGACGCAAATGCTCTTTTTTTTTGTCTTTTTCAAAATTTTTATTTGTATAAAATGACATAAACGTAGGAGAAAGTTATTCTTCCGTAAAGTCTGAAGCTCTGCAGGATGTTCAAGAGCACAAAATGTACAGAAAACGGAAAATTCTAAAGGTTTTACACGACTTTTCAGTTGCTTGCAACTATTAGTTATGAAATATTAGTGTCTATAGGGAAAATATGTAAAACTCAGAATTTTTATTTTGTAATTTTAAGGAAAATTGTTGCTCGGATCAGAAATTCTGACGTTATTTAATTCTCCTTAGCCAGCCATCTAGTAATGAAATCCCTGATAAAACACTGCGTGCAACACTTAAAAGGCAAGAATCTGAAGATATTTTGATGTTTTCTCTTTTAATAAAACCTTTTAAAAAGCCTCAACTGCAAAAAACAAGTTGGGAACATTTAGTTGAGGATTTTGCAACCAGTCAAATCCACATCTTTGTTCAGTAAATTGACTTTAGTCTGACCAAACAAAGATTTGCTCAAAGTCATTTCTGTGTAGAAACAGGAGCCTCAGGCTGAGGATTCAGGACTAAAACAGTCAGTCAGAAAACGGGAAAGTTCCAACATAGAATAAAAAAAACAAAACATTTTTTAATAGAAAGCGAAGCTCGTTGATTCATCAACAACCTGATTGTTGCTTTGCAGACTGAAGTTTGCAAAAGTTCTTTGTTGAAAGGCTGCAAATATTACAGTTAGAGGAGGAAATGCTTTAATTAGACCCATAAATATGTTTATAAACTGTAATAAAGAGATCATCAGCTGAGAGCACTTCCTAACACGTTGCTACTGAATTTAATCGCTGGGTTTGTCGTGTTCTGGCCGAGATCCCAGCCAAGTTTCCTTCATGTCAGAGCTGACATGCAGACAGGAATTCTGCTCACATTCGTGAGATTCTCACGACCTCCTGTCTGTCTGTCTGCCTTTGTCTGTCTGTGTCTGTCTGTCTGTGTCTGTCTGTCATTCTGTGTCTGTCTGCCTGTGTCTGTCTGTGTCTGTCTGTCTGCCTGTGTCTGTCTGTGTCTGTCTGTCTGTATGTGTCTGTCTGTCTGCCTGTGTCTGTCTGTCTGCCTGTCTGTCTGTGTCTGTCTGTCTGTCTGCGTCTGTCTGTCTGTCTGTATGTGTCTGTCTGTCTGTCTGTGTCTGTCTGTCTGTCTGTCTGTCTGTCTGTCTGTCTGTCTGCCTATCTGTCTGTGTCTGTCTGTCTGCCTATCTGTCTGTGTCTGTCTGTCTGCCTGTCTGTCTGTGTCTGTCTGTCTGTGTCTGTCTGTCTGCCTGTCTGTCTGTGTCTGTCTGCCTGTCTGCCTGTGTCTGTCTGTCTGTGTCTGTCTGTCTGCCTGTGTCTGTCTGTGTCTGTCTGTCTGTATGTGTCTGTCTGTCTGCCTGTGTCTGTCTGTCTGTCTGTGTCTGTCTGTGTCTGTCTGTCTGTATGTCTGTGTCTGTCTGTCTGTATGTGTCTGTCTGTCTGCCTGTCTGTCTGTCTGTATGTGTCTGTCTGTCTGCCTGTCTGTCCGTGTCTCTCTGTCTGTCTGTGTCTGTCTGTCTGTCTGCCTGTGCCTGTCTGTCTGTCTGTGTCTGCCTGTGTCTGTCTGTCTGCCTGTGTCTGTCTGTCTGTCCGTGTCTGTCTGCCTGTGTCTGTCTGTCTGCCTGTGTATGTCTGTCTGTCTGTCTGCCTGCCTGCCTGTCTGTCTGCCTGTGTCTGTCTGTCTGTATGTGTCTGTCTGCCTGCCTGTCTGTCCATGTCTGTCTGTCTGTCTGTCTGTGTCTGTCTTTGTCTGCCTGTGTCTGTCTGCCTGCCTGTCTGCCTGTGTCTGTCTGTCTGCCTGCCTGTCTGTCTGTGTCTGTCTGTCTGTATGTTTCTGTCTGTCTGCCTGTCTGTCCGTGTCTGTCTGTCTGCCTGCCTGTCTGCCTGTGTCTGTCTGTCTGTCTGCCTGTCTGTCTGTGTCTGTCTGTCTGTGTCTGTCTGTCTGCCTGCCTGCATGCCTGTCTGTCTGTCTGCCTGTGTCTGTCTGCCTGCCTGCCTGTCTGTCTGTCTGCCTGTGCCTGTCTGTCTGTCTGTGTCTGTCTGTGTCTGCCTGTGTCTGTCTGTCTGTCTGTCTGTCTGTGTCTGTCTGTCTGTCTGTCTGTCCATGTCTGTCTGCCTGTGTCTGCCTGTGTATGTCTGTCTGTCTGTCTGTCTGTGTCTGTCTGTCTGCCTGTGTCTGTCTGTCTGTATGTGTCTGTCTGTCTGTCTGTCTGTGTCTGTCTGTCTGTCTTTGTCTGCCTGTGTCTGTCTGTCTGCCTGCCTGTCTGCCTGTGTCTGTCTGTCTGCCTGTCTGTCTGTGTCTGTCTGTCTGTCTGTGTCTGTCTGCCTGTGTCTGTCTGTCTGCCTGTCTGCCTGTCTGCCTGCCTGCCTGCCTGTCTGTCTGTCTGCCTGTGTCTGTCTGCCTGCCTGTCTGTCTGTCTGTACGGTGGCTTTTACTATTTTCATTCAGACTCACAGCGGAGTTTCTCTTTCCTCATCTCCTGCTTTTCCTCCTTTGTTGTTTTCAAATTTGGAGGACGGAAGTGAGACATGACCATAACGAACTGCTCAAAACCAATTTCCTGGAAGGATCCCACTTCATTCCCATGCTGGTTCCTATAAAAGAAATCCACAAAGTACAGAACAACTTAAATGATGTGATTTAGTTCTGCAGCACTTTGCTAACCAGGTTAAAACCACAGAACCTGCTACGGCTGTGTTAGTTTACCCAGAATGGGTGTGAACACACAGACCCCCAGCCCGGGCATACCAAGGCTGGGGGTGACTTGTTCAGACCTGTGTTTGTTTCTTTTCTCACCAAGTTTTGACAGGAATTTGTTCACTAATGCAATGATTGTAGTCCATCAGGCTTTTAAAGACTGATTTTATTGTAGAAGGTTACCAGAAAGGCTTTATGTGCTTTAATCACCCAAAAAAGTCTGTTTTCTGATATATTTCTGCTGAATTCTATTTCATTTCCGACAGATACTTTTATTTTTAAGGCCTGCACCAGAAAAAGCCAAATCTGTTCTAAATTATACTGAATGTGCAGAAAAACATTATTTTTCCAATTACTTTAATCATGCTAAACTAAAACTGCAAAGAAAGCATTTTAAGCATTTTTCAGTGTGCGAAGGCGTGCATGTTACTGCTTGGCAGTTAATAACAGCTGATTGCAACAGGAGACCAAAAACAAGGGTTTAGTGTTAAGCTTCACTAATTATAGGGATCAAACAGAAACAGTTTGGATGCATAAACGTGTTTTTGTTGGTGAAAACCAGACAATAACATTTAACTGAGCCTTGTTGGGGTCCTTCTCATGGGAAGGTTACAACATTTTGTTTTTCTCACCTTTTATCAAAGAAAGCTTCGATGATTTGGTTTTTGATTGGGTTTTCTGCCAGAGCAGGTATGTTTTCCAGGTTTTCTTTCCTGCAGCGTAGAGGGAGAACGCAGGTCGGAGTGTGTTTGACTTGTTCAACAACAAGAAATAAAAAAAATACTGGAAAGGAACATTTTTCAGTCTGAGGCTGAATGTTTAGAGGAAGTAGAGACTTCTGTTCACAGACCGGTTTTACAGCATTTCTGTAGCATCGCTTATGTAAAAAGTACATAAATAAAAGGAATAGTAGATATGTACAAGGTGTATCCCTTCAGGTGCATTCGTTGTGTTGATCAGTTCAGACACAGGTTACTCCTGAACATGAGGTTTAACTTACAGGAAACAATAAAAACTTGTATTACCTGATCATCTCCTCGTTGTCGCTCAGCTGATTAAACCTTTGATGAAGGTTTTTAATCTGCTCTAATGAAACTGTGAACATAAAAAATAAACATTTTAAATGTGAAACACTATCAGTGCTCAGGTTTAGCTCTGTCGCCAGTCTTTACCAGCTGGTGTGGTGAGTCTTTATTTTATTTTATTGATTGATTGTTTCACTAAAGTTTCCCCTTCCTGCTCCCTCTCTCCTCTCAGAAGCATGGCTGAATGCGCGACCAGCGACCAGCAGACTGTGGGGTGAGCTGTGAGCTGAACGGGGCTTCTTGTGCAGGATGGGTGGAGGGTGGGTGGTGACAGCAGGAACAACACAATAAGCTCGTTTACATGAGCAAACTTGTGCAGCACAAAACAACAACGAGCCCAAGTTTGTCACGCTAATGTCAGCGCTGCTGCTGCTGAATAATAGTGATGATAATAAATCTACCTGAAGCTTCCAGAAGCACGGCGCGCGGTCGTGGAAATCTCCTGGTGCGCTCTGACGCATTCACCAATATGTCATAAAACTGGATCTACTACTTTTCTCTTGTTTACCTTTTTTCATTTCTTCATTTAAAGCCAACAAAGATCACATTTAAGGAGGGATTAAAGCAGAAATTTGAATAAAATCGTGCAGCTATAAACTTAAAATGCACGCAGGTGAGTTTATTTAAGACTTCTGTTTAAACGGGTGGCGTTTGGATTTCAGTTTATTATTTAGTGATGTTTTGACTTTTTCAAATGTTAATCTATTCCCCCAAATCAGTCATTAATATTAAAGAGGTGGGTGCGGACTCATTATCGACCCAAATGCTGCTCATAAAAAAGGAGCCAGTCGGCCTCAACAGGGAATTAAAGCTTAAACTCTAATAAAAACACATTTCCTCGTGCGTTCTTTCTTACTTACATCCGGTTTTTTCCATCAAATCGTGGTATTTGAGCTCGGTTCGAGTCTGAGAGGCTCCCATCTTGGAGTCAGTCCCACCGGTGCGTCAGGACGCACGATCTGGTTCGACTGGCTGAACTTTTCCGCGGTGTTAACAGCTTTACTCAGCAAGTCTGGGGACTGCTGGCTTCCTCCAGGTCCTAAAGTCATCCAAATTGCAATTCACGGCTCAAATGTTACTCCTACAGTAGGAGTCCCACTACTGTCTCGTATAATAAGTCATCATTATACTCTTTTATTTTATTTTTTGCAAAATGTATCAGACTTCAGAGCTATATCTGTATACTTAGCTATTTTATGGTATGTTTTTCTGTAAATATTTATTTTTATTTCGTCCTCATTTTTAATGTTCGACTATAAAAATAAATCAAATAATTATGAGATTCTATATCATAATAAAGAGACACTATAAGTCAAAATAATCAGTTCAGTTCAATTGAATTCAAAGATACTTTATTAATCCCAGAGGGAAATTAGAGTTTCAGTACACACAATTCAGAGATCAGACACACATACATAGGCATAGACACATGACAAGAACTGGTGACTGTGGTCATTCACAACCCGAGTCGCGCTACCTTATCAGAGGGTTACATGAGGATTGGGTCAGGTGGAGGGAAAAAAGGCACTTCAGAGTTACCCTCCACCAGGAGGGCAGCTTTGCTCTGCAAAAAAACACCTCAGACAGAAATGCAACAGACTTCAGACATTACACAACATAAGTGACCACTAGGTGGGGTGGTAGGGTTGGGGACTCTCCACACGTCAGTGCATGCAGCCACGATAAGCAGCGCTTGTCACCTCCGTTTGGACGGGGGGGGGGGGGGGGGTTGGATTTAGACGGCACACCTGGAACGATTCAGCGGCCTTCACAGCTCGCAGTCCCGCCCGGGCTGGGATAGGGAGACAGAGTTGGACTGTAAGAATTTTGCCCTGGAGGGCTTAGGCCAACCAGCCATTCCTCCCCATCCCCACATATTTTCGTCCTCCTGCTCCCTCACATCATCACACAATAATGCACATAGGACCTTGGGGGGTGGACAAGTCAGGGAGTGGGTATGGACCCCATTTCCGCATTCCTGTGGCAACCTGCCGCCCAATTTTATTTGCACCTTAAACACTTCCACCAGTTGATAAAAAAATCTATCAGTATCACTGAGCATTTAAAAACATACATGTTTGATAATTAAACACATGTTTGATAATAAACATACATGTTTGATAATTAAACACATGTTTGATAATAAAACAAATGTTTGATGATAAAACATATATGTTTGATAATAAAACATATATGTTTGATGGTAAAACATATATGTTTGATGATAAAACATATATGACATGATAAAAACATCATACATTAGTTTGTGTCATGAAAACTTGATAAAAACATCATACATTAGAATGTGTCATGAAAACATGATAAAAACATCATACATTAGAATGTGTCATGAAAACATGATAAAAACATCATACATTAGAATGTGTCATGAAAACATTAAAAAATCATACGTTAGTATGTGTCATGAAAACATTAAAAAATCATACGTTAGTATGTGTCATGAAAACAAGATAAAAACATCATACATAAGTGTGTGCATTAAGACAAGAAAAAACATCATACATTAATATAAGTCATGAAAACATGAAAAATCATCATTAGCATGTGTCATTAAAACATAAAAAACTAATACATTAGAATGTATCATGAAAACATGATAAAAACATGATAAATATGGAATACATTAGTATGTTTCATGAAAACATGATAAAACATAATACATTAGTATGTGTCATGAAAACATGATAAAAACATCATACATTAGACTGTGTCATGAAACCATGATAAAAACATCATACATTAGAATGTGTCATGAAAGCATGATAAAAACATCATACATTAGTATGTGTCATGAAACCATGATAAAAACATCATACATTAGAATGTGTCTTGAAAACATGATAAAAACATCATACATTTGTATGTGTCATGAAACCATGATAAAAAACATCATACATTAGAATGTGTCATGAAAACATGATAAAAACATCATACTTTAGAATGTGTCATGAAAACATGATAAAAACATCATACATTAGTATGTGTCATGAAACCATGATAAAAACATCATACATTAGACTGTCATGAAAACATGATAAAAACATCATACATTAGACTGTGTCATGAAAACATGATAAAAACATCATACATTAGTATGTGTCATGAAACCATGATAAAAACATCATACATTAGTATGTGTCATGAAAACATGATAAAAACATCAAACATTAGTATGTGTCATGAAAACATGATAAAAACATCATACATTAGTATGTGTCATGAAACCATGATAAAAACATCATGCATTAGAATGTGTCTTGAAAACATGATAAAAACATCATACATTCGTATGTGTCATGAAAACATGATAAAAATATCATACATGAAAAAACATCATACATTAGAATGTGTAATGAAAGCATGATGAAAACATCATACATTAGTATGTGTCATGAAAACATGATAAAAACATCATACATTAGTATGTGTCATGAAACCATGACAAAAACATCATACATTAGTATGTGTCATGAAAACATGATAAAAACATCATACATTAGTATGTGTCATGAAAACATGATAAAAACATCATACATTAGTATGTGTCATGAAACCATGATAAAAACATCATACGTTAGACTGTCATGAAAACATGATAAAAACATCATACATTAGACTGTGTCATGAAACCATGATAAAAACATCATACATTAGTATGTGTCATGAAACCATGATAAAAACATCATACATTAGACTGTCATGAAAACATGATAAAAACATTATACATTAGACTGTGTCATGAAAACATGATAAAAACATCATACATTAGTATGTGTCATGAAACCATGATAAAAACATCATACATTAGACTGTCATGAAAACATGATAAAAACATCATACATTAGACTGTGTCATGAAAAAATGATAAAAACATCATACATTCGTATGTGTCATGAAACCATGATAAAAACATCATACATTAGACTGTGTCATGAAAACATGATAAAAACATCATACATTAGTATGTGTCATGAAACCATGATAAAAACATCATACATTAGAATGTGTCATGAAAACATGATAAAAACATCATACTTTAGAATGTGTCATGAAAACATGATAAAAACATCATACATTAGTATGTGTCATGAAACCATGATAAAAACATCATACATTAGACTGTCATGAAAACATGATAAAAACATCATACATTAGACTGTGTCATGAAAACATGATAAAAACATCATACATTAGTATGTGTCATGAAACCATGATAAAAACATCATACATTAGTATGTGTCATGAAAACATGATAAAAACATCAAACATTAGTATGTGTCATGAAAACATGATAAAAACATCATACATTAGTATGTGTCATGAAACCATGATAAAAACATCATGCATTAGAATGTGTCTTGAAAACATGATAAAAACATCATACATTCGTATGTGTCATGAAAACATGATAAAAATATCATACATGAAAAAACATCATACATTAGAATGTGTAATGAAAGCATGATGAAAACATCATACATTAGTATGTGTCATGAAAACATGATAAAAACATCATACATTAGTATGTGTCATGAAACCATGACAAAAACATCATACATTAGTATGTGTCATGAAAACATGATAAAAACATCATACATTAGTATGTGTCATGAAAACATGATAAAAACATCATACATTAGTATGTGTCATGAAACCATGATAAAAACATCATACGTTAGACTGTCATGAAAACATGATAAAAATATCATACATTAGACTGTGTCATGAAACCATGATAAAAACATCATACATTAGTATGTGTCATGAAACCATGATAAAAACATCATACATTAGACTGTCATGAAAACATGATAAAAACATTATACATTAGACTGTGTCATGAAAACATGATAAAAACATCATACATTAGTATGTGTCATGAAACCATGATAAAAACATCATACATTAGTATGTGTCATGAAAACATGAGAAAAACATCATACATTAGTATGTGTCATGAAACCATGATAAAAACATCATATTTTAGAATGTGTCTTGAAAACATGATAAAAACATCAGACATTCGTATGTGTCATGAAAACATGATAAAAACATCATACATGAAAAAACATCATACATTAGAATGTGTCATGAAATCAAGACAAAAACATCATACATTAGTATGTGTCATGAAAACATGATAAAAACATCATACATTAGTATGTGTCATGAAAACATGATAAAAACATCATACATTAGTATGTGTCATGAAACCATGATAAAAGCATCATACATTAGAATGTGTCATGAAAACATGATAAAAACATCATACATTAGACTGTGTCATGAAAACATGATAAAAACATCATACATTAGTATGTGTCATGAAAACATGATAAAAACATCATACATTAGTATGTGTCATGAAACCATGATAAAAACATCATACATTAGAATGTGTCTTGAAAACATGATAAAAACATCATACATTCGTATGTGTCATGAAAACATGATAAAAACATCATACATGAAAAAACATCATACATTAGAATGTGTCATGAAAACATGATAAAAACATCATACATTAGTATGTGTCATGAAACCATGATAAAAACATCATACATTAGAATGTGTCTTGAAAACATGATAAAAACATCATACATTAGAATGTCATGAAAACATGATAAAAACATCATACATTAGTATGTGTCATGAAACCATGACAAAAACATACATTAGTATGTGTCATGAAAACATGATAAAAACATCATACATTAGTATGTGTCATGAAAACATGATAAAAACATCATACACTAGTATGTGTCATGAAACCATGATAAAAACATCATACATTAGTATGTGTCATGAAAACATGATAAAACATCATACATTAGACTGTGTCATGAAACCATGATAAAAACATCATACATTAGTATGTGTCATGAAACCATGATAAAAACATCATACATTAGACTGTCATGTAAACATGATAAAAACATCATACATTAGACTGTGTCATGAAAACATGATAAAAACATCATACATTAGTATGTGTCATGAAACCATGATAAAAACATCATACATTAGTATGTGTCATGAAAACATGATAAAAACATCATACATTAGTATGTGTCATGAAAACATGATAAAAACATCATACATTAGTATGTGTCATGAAAACATGATAAAAACATCATACATTAGTATGTGTCATGAAACCATGATAAAAACATCATACATTAGTATGTGTCATGAAAACATGATAAAAACATCATACATTAGTATGTGTCATGAAAACATGATAAAAACATCATACATTAGTATGTGTCATGAAACCATGATAAAAACATCATACATTAGAATGTGTCTTGAAAACATGATAAAAACATCATACATTTGTATGTGTCATGAAAACATGATAAAAACATCATACAAGAAAAAACATCATCGAGTAGAATGTGTCATGAAAACATGATAAAAACATCATACATTAGTATGTGTCATGAAACCATGACAAAAACATCATACATTATTATGTGTCATGAAAACATGATAAAAACATCATACATTAGACTGTGTCATGAAAACATGATAAAAACATCATACATTAGTATGTGTCATGAAACCATGATAAAAACATCATACATTAGTATGTGTCATGAAAACATGATAAAAACATCATACATTAGTATGTGTCATGAAAACATGATAAAAACATCATACATTAGTATGTGTCATGAAACCATGATAAAAACATCATACATTAGAATGTGTCTTGAAAACATGATAAAAACATCATACATTCGTATGTGTCATGAACACATGATAAAAACATCATACATTAGACTGTGTCATGAAAACATGATAAAAACATCATGCATTAGAATGTGTGATTAAACCATGATAAAAACATCATACATTAGAATGTCATGAAAACATGATAAAAACATCATACATTAGTATGTGTCATGAAACCATGACAAAAACATCATACATTAGTATGTGTCATGAAAACATGATAAAAACATCATACATTAGTATGTGTCATGAAAACATGATAAAAACATCATACATTAGACTGTGTCATGAAAACATGATAAAAACATCATACATTCGTATGTGTCATGAAAACATGATAAAAACATCATACATTAGACTGTGTCATGAAAACATGATAAAAACATCATACATTAGAATGTGTCTTGAAAACATGATAAAAACATCATACATTAGAATGTCATGAAAACATGATAAAAACATCATACGTTAGTATGTGTCATGAAACCATGACAAAAACATCATACATTAGTATGTGTCATGAAAACATGATAAAAACATCATACATTAGTATGTGTCATGAAAACATGATAAAAACATCATACATTAGTATGTGTCATGAAACCATGATAAAAACATCATACATTAGACTGTCATGAAAACATGATAAAAACATCATACATTAGTATGTGTCATGAAACCATGATAAAAACATCATACATTAGACTGTCATGTAAACATGATAAAAACATCATACAATAGACTGTGTCATGAAAACATGATAAAAACATCATACATTAGTATGTGTCATGAAACCATGATAAAAACATCATACATTAGTATGTGTCATGAAAACATGATAAAAACATCATACATTAGTATGTGTCATGAAACCATGATAAAAACATCATACATTAGTATGTGTCATGAAAAGATGATAAAAACATCATACATTAGTATGTGTCATGAAAACATGATAAAAACATCATACATTAGTATGTGTCATGAAACCATGATAAAAACATCATACATTAGAATGTGTCTTGAAAACATGATAAAAACATCATACATTTGTATGTGTCATGAAAACATGATAAAAACATCATACAAGAAAAAACATCATCGAGTAGAATGTGTCATGAAAACATGATAAAAACATCATACATTAGTATGTGTCATGAAAACATGATAAAAACATCATACATTAGACTGTGTCATGAAAACATGATAAAAACATCATACATTAGTATGTGTCATGAAACCATGATAAAAATATCATACATTAGTATGTGTCATGAAAACATGATAAAAACATCATACATTAGTATGTGTCATGAAAACATGATAAAAACATCATACATTAGTATGTGTCATGAAACCATGATAAAAACATCATACATTAGAATGTGTCTTGAAAACATGATAAAAACATCATACATTCGTATGTGTCATGAAAACATGATAAAAACATCATACATGAAAAAACATCATACATTAGAATGTGTCATGAAAGCATGATAAAAACATCATACATTAGTATGTGTCATGAAACCATGATAAAAACATCATACATTAGAATGTGTCTTGAAAACATGATAAAAACATCATACATTTGTATGTGTCATGAAAACATGATAAAAACATCATACAAGAAAAAACATCATACATTAGAATGTGTCATGAAAACATGATAAAAACATCATACATTAGTAAGTGTCATGAAACCATGACAAAAACATAATACATTAGTATGTGTCATGAAAACATGATAAAAACATCATACATTAGTATGTGTCATGAAAACATGATAAAAACATCATACATTAGTATGTGTCATGAAACCATGATAAAAACATCATACATTAGACTGTCATGAAAACAAGATAAAAACATCATACATTAGACTGTGTCATGAAACCATGATAAAAAAATCATACATTAGTATGTGTCATGAAAACATGATAAAAACATCATACATTAGTATGTGTCATGAAAACATGATAAAAACATCATACATTAGTATGTGTCATGAAACCATGATAAAAACATCATACATTAGACTGTCATGAAAACAAGATAAAAACATCATACATTAGACTGTGTCATGAAACCATGATAAAAAAATCATACATTAGTATGTGTCATGAAACCATGATAAAAACATCATACATTAGACTGTCATGAAAACATGATAAAAACATCATACATTAGACTGTGTCATGAAAACATGATAAAAACATCATACATTAGTATGTGTCATGAAACCATGATAAAAACATCATACATTAGTATGTGTCATGAAAACATGAGAAAAACATCATACATTAGTATGTGTCATGAAACCATGATAAAAACATCATATATTAGAATGTGTCTTGAAAACATGATAAAAACATCAGACATCGTATGTGTCATGAAAACATGATAAAAACATCATACATGAAAAACATCATACATAAGAATGTGTCATGAAAACATGATAAAAACATCATACATTAGTATGTGTCATGAAACCAAGACAAAAACATCATACATTAGTATGTGTCATGAAAACATGATAAAAACATCATACATTAGTATGTGTCATGAAAACATGATAAAAACATAATACATTAGTATGTGTCATGAAACCATGATAAAAACATCATACATTAGAATGTGTCATGAAAACATGATAAAAACATCATACATTAGAATGTGTCATGAAAACATGATAAAAACATCATACATTAGTATGTGTCATGAAACCATGATAAAAACATCATACATTGGTATTTGTCATGAAACCATGATAAAAACATCATACATTAGACTGTCATGAAAACATGATAAAAACATCATACATTAGACTGTGTCATGAAAACATGATAAAAACATCATATATTAGACTGTGTCATGAAAACATGATAAAAACATCATACATTAGACTGTGTCATGAAAACATGATAAAAACATCATACATTAGACTGTGTCATGAAAACATGATAAAAACATCATACATTAGTATGTGTCATGAAACCATGATAAAAACATCATACATTAGACTGTCATGAAAACATGATAAAAACATCATACATTAGACTGTGTCATGAAAACATGATAAAAACATCATACATTAGTATGTGTCATGAAACCATGATAAAAACATCATACATTAGTATGTGTCATGAAAACATGATAAAAACATCATACATTAGTATGTGTCATGAAAACATGATAAAAACATCATACATTAGTATGTGTCATGAAACCATGATAAAAACATCATACATTAGAATGTGTCTTGAAAACATGATAAAAACATCATACATTCGTATGTGTCATGAAAACATGATAAGAACATCATACATGAAAAAACATCATACATTAGAATGTGTCATGAAAGCATGATAAAAACATCATACATTAGTATGTGTCATGAAACCATGATAAAAACATCATACATTTGTATGTGTCATGAAAACATGATAAAAACATCATACAAGAAAAAACATCATACATTAGAATGTGTCATGAAAACATGATAAAAACATCATACATTAGTATGTCATGAAACCATGACAAAAACATCATACATTAGTATGTGTCATGAAAACATGATAAAAACATCATACATTAGTATGTGTCATGAAAACATGATAAAAACATCATACATTAGTAGGTGTCATGAAACCATGATAAAAACATCATACATTAGACTGTCATGAAAACATGATAAAAACATCATACATTAGACTGTGTCATGAAACCATGATAAAAACATCATACATTAGTATGTGTCATGAAACCATGATAAAAACATCATACATTAGACTGTCATGAAAACATGATAAAAACATCATACATTAGACTGTGTCATGAAAACATGATAAAAACATCATACATTAGTATGTGTCATGAAACCATGATAAAAAATCATACATTAGTATGTGTCATGAAAACATGAGAAAAACATCATACATTAGTATGTGTCATGAAACCATGATAAAAACATCATACATTAGACTGTGTCATGAAACCATGATAAAAACATCATACATTAGTATGTTTCATGAAACCATGATAAAAACATCATATATTAGAATGTGTCTTGAAAACATGATAAAAACATCAGACATTCGTATGTGTCATGAAAACATGATAAAAACATCATAAATGAAAAAACATCATACATTAGAATGTGTCATGAAAACATGATAAAAACATCATACATTAGAATGTGTCACGAAAACATGATAAAAACATCATACATTAGAATGTGTCATGAAAACATGATAAAACATCATACATTAGTATGTGTCATGAAACCATGATAAAAACATCATACATTAGTATTTGTCATGAAACCATGATAAAAACATCATACATTAGACTGTCATGAAAACATGATAAAAACATCATACATTAGACTGTGTCATGAAAACATGAAAAAACATCATACATTAGTATGTGTCATGAAAACATGATAAAAACATCATACATTAGACTGTGTCATGAAAACATGATAAAAACATCATACATTAGACTGTCATGAAAACATGATAAAAACATCATACATTAGACTGTGTCATGAAAACATGATAAAAACATCATACATTAGTATGTGTCATGAAAACATGATAAAAACATCATACATTCGTATGTGTCATGAAACCATGATAAAAACATCATACATTAGACTGTGTCATGAAAACATGATAAAAACATCATACATTAGTATGTGTCATGAAACCATGATAAAAACATCATACATAAGAATGTGTCATGAAAACATGATAAAAACATTATACATTAGTATGTGTCATGAAACCATGATAAAAACATCATACCTTAGTATGTGTCATGAAAACATGATAAAAACATCATACATCATAAAATCATACATCATACATCATACATCATAAAACATTGTATGTGTCATGAAACCATGATAAAAACATCATACAATAGACTGTGTCATGAAAACATGATAAAAACATCATACATTAGACTGTGTCATGAAAAAATGATAAAAACATCATACATTCGTATGTGTCATGAAACCATGATAAAAACATCATACATTAGACTGTGTCATGAAAACATGATAAAAACATCATACATTAGTATGTGTCATGAAACCATGATAAAAACATCATACATTAGAATGTGTCATGAAAACATGATAAAAACATCATACATTAGAATGTGTCATGAAAACATGATAAAAACATCATACATTAGTATGTGTCATGAAACCATGATAAAAACATCATACATTAGACTGTCATGAAAACATGATAAAAACATCATACATTAGACTGTGTCATGAAAACATGATAAAAACATCATACATTAGTATGTGTCATGAAACCATGATAAAAACATCATACATTAGTATGTGTCATGAAAACATGATAAAAACATCAAACATTAGTATGTGTCATGAAAACATGATAAAAACATCATACATTAGTATGTGTCATGAAACCATGATAAAAACATCATGCATTAGAATGTGTCTTGAAAACATGATAAAAACATCATACATTCGTATGTGTCATGAAAACATGATAAAAATATCATACATGAAAAAACATCATACATTAGAATGTGTAATGAAAGCATGATAAAAACATCATACATTAGTATGTGTCATGAAAACATGATAAAAACATCATACATTAGTATGTGTCATGAAACCATGACAAAAACATCATACATTAGTATGTGTCATGAAAACATGATAAAAACATCATACATTAGTATGTGTCATGAAAACATGATAAAAACATCATACATTAGTATGTGTCATGAAACCATGATAAAAACATCATACGTTAGACTGTCATGAAAACATGATAAAAACATCATACATTAGACTGTGTCATGAAACCATGATAAAAACATCATACATTAGTATGTGTCATGAAACCATGATAAAAACATCATACATTAGACTGTCATGAAAACATGATAAAAACATCATACATTAGACTCTGTCATGAAAACATGATAAAAACATCATACATTAGTATGTGTCATGAAACCATGAGAAAAACATCATACATTAGTATGTGTCATGAAAACATGAGAAAAACATCATACATTAGTATGTGTCATGAAACCATGATAAAAACATCATATATTAGAATGTGTCTTGAAAACATGATAAAAACATCAGACATTCGTATGTGTCATGAAAACATGATAAAAACATCATACATGAAAAAACATCATACATTAGAATGTGTCATGAAACCAAGACAAAAACATCATACATTAGTATGTGTCATGAAAACATGATAAAAACATCATACATTAGTATGTGTCATGAAAACATGATAAAAACATCATACATTAGTATGTGTCATGAAACCATGATAAAAACATCATACATTAGAATGTGTCATGAAAACATGATAAAAACATCATACATTAGACTGTGTCATGAAAACATGATAAAAACATCATACATTAGTATGTGTCATGAAAACATGATAAAAACATCATACATTAGTATGTGTCATTAAACCATGATAAAAACATCATACATTAGAATGTGTCTTGAAAACATGATAAAAACATCATACATTCGTATGTGTCATGAAAACATGATAAAAACATCATACATGAAAAAACATCATACATTAGAATGTGTCATGAAAACATGATAAAAACATCATACATTAGTATGTGTCATGAAACCATGATAAAAACATCATACATTAGAATGTGTCTTGAAAACATGATAAAAACATCATACATTAGAATGTCATGAAAACATGATAAAAACATCATACATTAGTATGTGTCATGAAACCATGACAAAAACATACATTAGTATGTGTCATGAAAACATGATAAAAACATCATACATTAGTATGTGTCATGAAAACATGATAAAAACATCATACATTAGTATGTGTCATGAAACCATGATAAAAACATCATACATTAGTATGTGTCATGAAAACATGATAAAAACATCATACATTAGACTGTGTCATGAAACCATGATAAAAACATCATACATTAGTATGTGTCATGAAACCATGATAAAAACATCATACATTAGACTGTCATGTAAACATGATAAAAACATCATACATTAGACTGTGTCATGAAAACATGATAAAAACATCATACATTAGAATGTGTCATGAAACCATGATAAAAACATCATACATTAGTATGTGTCATGAAAACATGATAAAAACATCATACATTAGTATGTGTCATGAAAACATGATAAAAACATCATACATTAGTATGTGTCATGAAAACATGATAAAAACATCATACATTAGTATGTGTCATGAAACCATGATAAAAACATCATACATTAGTATGTGTCATGAAAACATGATAAAAACATCATACATTAGTATGTGTCATGAAAACATGATAAAAACATCATACATTAGTATGTGTCATGAAACCATGATAAAAACATCATACATTAGAATGTGTCTTGAAAACATGATAAAAACATCATACATTTGTATGTGTCATGAAAACATGATAAAAACATCATACAAGAAAAAACATCATCGAGTAGAATGTGTCATGAAAACATGATAAAAACATCATACATTAGTATGTGTCATGAAACCATGACAAAAACATCATACATTATTATGTATCATGAAAACATGATAAAAACATCATACATTAGACTGTGTCATGAAAACATGATAAAAACATCATACATTAGTATGTGTCATGAAACCATGATAAAAACATCATACATTAGTATGTGTCATGAAAACATGATAAAAACATATTACATTAGTATGTGTCATGAAAACATGATAAAAACATCATACATTAGTATGTGTCATGAAACCATGATAAAAACATCATACATTAGAATGTGTCTTGAAAACATGATAAAAACATCATACATTCGTATGTGTCATGAAAACATGATAAAAACATCATACATTAGACTGTGTCATGAAAACATGATAAAAACATCATGCATTAGAATGTGTCATGAAACCATGATAAAAACATCATACATTAGAATGTCATGAAAACATGATAAAAACATCATACATTAGTATGTGTCATGAAACCATGACAAAAACATCATACATTAGTATGTGTCATGAAAACATGATAAAAACATCATACATTAGTATGTGTCATGAAAACATGATAAAAACATCATACATTAGACTGTGTCATGAAAACATGATAAAAACATCATACATTCGTATGTGTCATGAAAACATGATAAAAACATCATACATTAGTATGTGTCATGAAACCATGACAAAAACATATATTAGTATGTGTCATGAAAACATGATAAAAACATCATACATTAGTATGTGTCATGAAAACATGATAAAAACATCATACATTAGTATGTGTCATGAAACCATGATAAAAACATCATACATTAGTATGTGTCATGAAAACATGATAAAAACATCATACATTAGACTGTGTCATGAAACCATGATAAAAACATCATACATTTGTATGTGTCATGAAACCATGATAAAAACATCATACATTAGACTGTCATGTAAACATGATAAAAACATCATACATTAGACTGTGTCATGAAAACATGATAAAAACATCATACATTAGTATGTGTCATGAAACCATGATAAAAACATCATACATTAGTATGTGTCATGAAAACATGATAAAAACATCATACATTAGTATGTGTCATGAAAACATGATAAAAACATCATACATTAGTATGTGTCATGAAAACATGATAAAAACATCATACATTAGTATGTGTCATGAAACCATGATAAAAACATCATACATTAGTATGTGTCATGAAAACATGATAAAACATCATACATTAGTATGTGTCATGAAAACATGATAAAAACATCATACATTAGTATGTGTCATGAAACCATGATAAAAACATCATACATTAGAATGTGTCTTGAAAACATGATAAAAACATCATACATTTGTATGTGTCATGAAAACATGATAAAAACATCATACAAGAAAAAACATCATCGAGTAGAATGTGTCATGAAAACATGATAAAAACATCATACATTAGTATGTGTCATGAAACCATGACAAAAACATCATACATTATTATGTGTCATGAAAACATGATAAAAACATCATACATTAGACTGTGTCATGAAAACATGATAAAAACATCATACATTAGTATGTGTCATGAAACCATGATAAAAACATCATACATTAGTATGTGTCATGAAAACATGATAAAAACATCATACATTAGTATGTGTCATGAAAACATGATAAAAACATCATACATTAGTATGTGTCATGAAACCATGATAAAAACATCATACATTAGAATGTGTCTTGAAAACATGATAAAAACATCATACATTCGTATGTGTCATGAAAACATGATAAAAACATCATACATTAGAATGTGTCATGAAAACATGATAAAAACATCATGCATTAGAATGTGTCATGAAACCATGATAAAAACATCATACATTAGAATGTCATGAAAACATGATAAAAACATCATACATTAGTATGTGTCATGAAACCATGACAAAAACATCATACATTAGTATGTGTCATGAAAACATGATAAAAACATCATACATTAGTATGTGTCATGAAAACATGATAAAAACATCATACATTAGACTGTGTCATGAAAACATGATAAAAACATCATACATTCGTATGTGTCATGAAAACATGATAAAAACATCATACATTAGACTGTGTCATGAAAACATGATAAAAACATCATACATTAGAATGTGTCTTGAAAACATGATAAAAACATCATACATTAGAATGTCATGAAAACATGATAAAAACATCATATGTTAGTATGTGTCATGAAACCATGACAAAAACATCATACATTAGTATGTGTCATGAAAACATGATAAAAACATCATACATTAGTATGTGTCATGAAAACATGATAAAAACATCATACATTAGTATGTGTCATGAAACCATGATAAAAACATCATACATTAGACTGTCATGAAAACATGATAAAAACATCATACATTAGTATGTGTCATGAAACCATGATAAAAACATCATACATTAGACTGTCATGTAAACATGATAAAAACATCATACATTAGACTGTGTCATGAAAACATGATAAAAACATCATACATTAGTATGTGTCATGAAACCATGATAAAAACATCATACATTAGTATGTGTCATGAAAACATGATAAAAACATCATACATTAGTATGTGTCATGAAACCATGATAAAAACATCATACATTAGTATGTGTCATGAAAAGATGATGAAAACATCATACATTAGTATGTGTCATGAAAACATGATAAAAACATCATACATTAGTATGTGTCATGAAACCATGATAAAAACATCATACATTAGAATGTGTCTTGAAAACATGATAAAAACATCATACATTTGTATGTGTCATGAAAACATGATAAAAACATCATACAAGAAAAAACATCATCGAGTAGAATGTGCCATGAAAACATGATAAAAACATCATACATTAGTATGTGTCATGAAAACATGATAAAAACATCATACATTAGACTGTGTCATGAAAACATGATAAAAACATCATACATTAGTATGTGTCATGAAACCATGATAAAAATATCATACATTAGTATGTGTCATGAAAACATGATAAAAACATCATACATTAGTATGTGTCATGAAAACATGATAAACACATCATACATTAGTATGTGTCATGAAACCATGATAAAAACATCATACATTAGAATGTGTCTTGAAAACATGATAAAAACGTCATACATTCGTATGTGTCATGAAAACATGATAAAAACATCATACATGAAAAAACATCATACATTAGAATGTGTCATGAAAGCATGATAAAAACATCATACATTAGTATGTGTCATGAAACCATGATAAAAACATCATACATTAGAATGTGTCTTGAAAACATGATAAAAACATCATACATTTGTATGTGTCATGAAAACATGATAAAAACATCATACAAGAAAAAACATCATACATTAGAATGTGTCATGAAAACATGATAAAAACATCATACATTAGTAAGTGTCATGAAACCATGACAAAAACATAATACATTAGTATGTGTCATGAAAACATGATAAAAACATCATACATTAGTATGTGTCATGAAAACATGATAAAAACATCATACATTAGTATGTGTCATGAAACCATGATAAAAACATCATACATTAGAATGTGTCATGAAAACATGATAAAAACATCATACATTAGAATGTGTCATGAAAACATGATAAAAACATCATACATTAGTATGTGTCATGAAAACAAGATAAAAACATCATACATTAGACTGTGTCATGAAACCATGATAAAAACATCATACATTAGTATGTGTCATGAAACCATGATAAAAACATCATACATTAGACTGTCATGAAAACATGATAAAAACATCATACATTAGACTGTGTCATAAAAACATGATAAAAACATCATACATTAGTATGTGTCATGAAACCATGATAAAAACATCATACATTAGTATGTGTCATGAAAACATGAGAAAAACATCATACATTAGTATGTGTCATGAAACCATGATAAAAACATCATATATTAGAATGTGTCTTGAAAACATGATAAAAACATCATACATGAAAAACATCATACATTAGAATGTGTCATGAAAACATGATAAAAACATCATACATTAGTATGTGTCATGAAACCAAGACAAAAACATCATACATTAGTATGTGTCATGAAAACATGATAAAAACATCATACATTAGTATGTGTCATGAAAACATGATAAAAACATAATACATTAGTATGTGTCATGAAACCATGATAAAAACATCATACATTAGAATGTGTCATGAAAACATGATAAAAACATCATACATTAGAATGTGTCATGAAAACATGATAAAAACATCATACATTAGTATGTGTCATGAAACCATGATAAAAACATCATACATTGGTATTTGTCATGAAACCATGATAAAAATATCATACATTAGACTGTCATGAAAACATGATAAAAACTTCATACATTAGACTGTGTCATGAAAACATGATAAAAACATCATATATTAGACTGTGTCATGAAAACATGATAAAAACATCATACATTAGACTGTGTCATGAAAACATGATAAAAACATCATACATTAGACTGTGTCATGAAAACATGATAAAAACATCATACATTAGTATGTGTCATGAAACCATGATAAAAACATCATACATTAGACTGTCATGAAAACATGATAAAAACATCATACATTAGACTGTGTCATGAAAACATGATAAAAACATCATACATTAGTATGTGTCATGAAACCATGATAAAAACATCATACATTAGAATGTGTCTTGAAAACATGATAAAAACATCATACATTCGTATGTGTCATGAAAACATGATAAGAACATCATACATGAAAAAACATCATAAATTAGAATGTGTCATGAAAGCATGATAAAAACATCATACATTAGTATGTGTAATGAAACCATGATAAAAACATCATACATTAGAATGTGTCTTGAAACCATGATAAAAACATCATACATTTGTATGTGTCATGAAAACATGATAAAAACATCATACAAGAAAAAACATCATACATTAGAATGTGTCATGAAAACATGATAAAAACATCATACATTAGTATGTGTCATGAATCCATGACAAAAACATCATACATTAGTATGTGTCATGAAAACATGATAAAAACATCATACATTAGTATGTGTCATGAAAACATGATAAAAACATCATACATTAGTAGGTGTCATGAAACCATGATAAAAACATCATACATTAGACTGTCATGAAAACATGATAAAAACATCATACATTAGACTGTGTCATGAAACCATGATAAAAACATCATACATTAGTATGTGTCATGAAACCATGATAAAAACATCATACATTAGACTGTCAAGAAAACATGATAAAAACATCATACATTAGACTGTGTCATGAAAACATGATAAAAACATCATACATTAGTATGTGTCATGAAACCAGGATAAAAACATCATACATTAGTATGTGTCATGAAAACATGAGAAAAACATCATACATTAGTATGTGTCATGAAACCATGATAAAAACATCATACATTAGAATGTGTCTTGAAAACATGATAAAAACATCATACATTAGTAATTGTCATGAAAACATGATAAAAACATCATACATTAGTATGTGTCATGAAACCATGATAAAAACATCATACATTAGACTGTGTCATGAAAACATGATAAAAACATCATACATTGGTATGTGACATGAAACCATGATTAAAAACATCATACATTAGTATGTGTCATGAAACCATGATAAAAACATCATACATTAGTATGTGTCATGAAAACATGAGAAAAACATCATACATTAGTATGTGTCATGAAACCATGATAAAAACATCATATATCAGAATGTGTCTTGAAAACATGATAAAAACATCATACATTCGTATGTGTCATGAAAACATGATAAAAACATCATACATGAAAAAACATCATACATTAGAATGTGTCATGAAAACATGATAAAAACATCATACATTAGTATGTGTCATGTAACAAAGACAAAAACATCATACATTAGTAGGTGTCATGAAAACATGATAAAAACATCATACATTAGTATGTGTCATGAAAACATGATAAAAACATCATACATTAGTATGTGTCATGAAACCATGATAAAAACATCGAACATTAGAATGTGTCATGAAAACATGATAAAAACATCATACATTAGAATGTGTCATGAAAACATGATAAAAACATCATACATTAGTATGTGTCATTAAAACATGATAAAAACATCATACATTAGTATGTGTCATGAAACCATGTTTAAAAACATCATACATTAGACTGTGTCATGAAAACATGATAAAAACATCATACATTAGTATGTGTCATGAAACCATGTTTAAAAACATCATACATTAGTATGTGTCATGAAAACATGATAAAAACATCATACATTAGTATGTGTCATGAAACCATGAGAAAAATATCATACATTAGTATGTGTCATGAAACCATGATAAAAACATCATACATTAGTATGTGTCATGAAAACATGAGAAAAACATCATACATTAGTATGTGTCATGAAAACATGATAAAAACATCATACAAGAAAAACATCATCGAGTAGAATGTGTCATGAAAACATGATAAAAACATCATACATTAGTATGTGTCATGAAACCATGACAAAAACATCATACATTAGTATGTGTCATGAAAACATGATAAAAACATCATACATTAGTATGTGTCATGAAACCATGATAAAAACATCATACATTAGTATGTGTCATGAAAACATGAGAAAAACATCAAACATTAGTATGTGTCATGAAACCATGATAAAAACATCATACATTAGTATGTGTCATGAAACCATGATAAAAACATCATACATTAGTATGTGTCATGAAAACATGATAAAAACATCATACATTAGTATGTGTCATGAAACCATGATAAAAACATCATACATGAAAAAACATCATATATTAGAATGTGTCTTGAAAACATGATAAAAACATCATACATTCGTATGTGTCATGAAAACATGATAAAAACATCATACATGAAAAAACATCATACATTAGAATGTGTCATGAAAACATGATAAAAACATCATACATTAGTATGTGTCATGTAACAAAGACAAAAACATCATACATTAGTAGGTGTCATGAAAACATGATAAAAACATCATACATTAGTATGTGTCATGAAAACATGATAAAAACATCATACATTAGTATGTGTCATGAAACCATGATAAAAACATCATACATTAGAATGTGTCATGAAAACATGATAAAAACATCATACATTAGAATGTGTCATGAAAACATGATAAAAACATCATACATTAGTATGTGTCATGAAACCATGATAAAAACATCATACATTAGTATGTGTCATGAAAACATGATAAAAACATCATACATTAGTATGTGTCATGAAAACATGATAAAAACATCATACATTAGTATGTGTCATGAAAACATGATAAAAACATGATACATTAGTATGTGTCATGAAACCATGATTAAAAACATCATACATTAGTATGTGTCATGAAACCATGATAAAAACATCATACATTAGTATGTGTCATGAAAACATGATAAAAACATCATACATTAGACTGTCATGAAAAGATTGATAAAAACATCATACATTAGACTGTGTCATGAAAACATGAAAAAAACATCATACATTAGTATGTGTCATGAAACCATGATAAAAACATCATACATTAGTATGTGCCATGAAAACATGATAAAAACATCATACATTAGTATGTGTCATGAAAACATGATAAAAACATCATACATTAGTATGTGTCATGAAAACATGATAAAAACATCATACATTAGTATGTGTCATGAAACCATGATTAAAAACATCATACATTAGTATGTGTCATGAAACCATGATAAAAACATCATACATTAGTATGTGTCATGAAAACATGAGAAAAACATCATACATTAGTATGTGTCATGAAACCATGATAAAAACATCATATATTAGAATGTGTCTTGAAAACATGATAAAAACATCATACATTCGTATGTGTCATGAAAACATGATAAAAACATCATACATGAAAAAACATCATACATTAGAATGTGTCATGAAAACATGATAAAAACATCATACATTAGTATGTGTCATGTAACAAAGACAAAAACATCATACATTAGTAGGTGTCATGAAAACATGATAAAAACATCATACATTAGTATGTGTCATGAAAACATGATAAAAACATCATACATTAGTATGTGTCATGAAACCATGATAAAAACATCATACATTAGAATGTGTCATGAAAACATGATAAAAACATCATACATTAGAATGTGTCATGAAAACATGATAAAAACATCATACATTAGAATGTGTCATGAAAACATGATAAAAACATCATACATTAGTATGTGTCATGAAACCATGATTAAAAACATCATACATTAGTATGTGTCATGAAACCATGATAAAAACATCATACATTAGTATGTGTCATGAAAACATGATAAAAACATCATACAAGAAAAACATCATCGAGTAGAATGTGTCATGAAAACATGATAAAAACATCATACATTAGTATGTGTCATGAAACCATGACAAAAACATCATACATTAGTATGTGTCATGAAAACATGATAAAAACATCATACATTAGTATGTGTCATGAAACCATGATAAAAACATCATACATTAGACTGTCATGAAAACATGATAAAAACATCATACATTAGACTGTGTCATGAAACCATGATAAAAACATCATACATTAGTATGTGTCATGAAACCATGATAAAAACATCATACATTAGTATGTGTCATTAAAACATGAGAAAAACATCATACATTAGTATGTGTCATGAAACCATGATAAAAACATCATACATGAAAAAACATCATATATTAGAATGTGTCTTGAAAACATGATAAAAACATCATACATTCGTATGTGTCATGAAAACATGATAAAAACATCATACATGAAAAAACATCATACATTAGAATGTGTCATGAAAACATGATAAAAACATCATACATTAGTATGTGTCATGTAACAAAGACAAAAACATCATACATTAGTAGGTGTCATGAAAACATGATAAAAACATCATACATTAGTATGTGTCATGAAAACATGATAAAAACATCATACATTAGTATGTGTCATGAAACCATGATAAAAACATCATACATTAGAATGTGTCATGAAAACATGATAAAAACATCATACATTAGAATGTGTCATGAAAACATGATAAAAACATCATACATTAGTATGTGTCATGAAACCATGATAAAAACATCATACATTAGTATGTGTCATGAAAACATGATAAAAACATCATACATTAGTATGTGTCATGAAAACATGATAAAAACATCATACATTAGTATGTGTCATGAAAACATGATAAAAACATCATACATTAGTATGTGTCATGAAACCATGATTAAAAACATCATACATTAGTATGTGTCATGAAACCATGATAAAAACATCATACATTAGTATGTGTCATGAAAACATGATAAAAACATCATACATTAGACTGTCATGAAAACATGATAAAAACATCATACATTAGACTGTGTCATGAAAACATGATAAAAACATCATACATTAGTATGTGTCATGAAACCATGATAAAAACATCATACATTAGTATGTGCCATGAAAACATGATAAAAACATCATACATTAGTATGTGTCATGAAAACATGATAAAAACATCATACATTAGTATGTGTCATGAAAACATGATAAAAACATCATACATTAGTATGTGTCATGAAACCATGATTAAAAACATCATACATTAGTATGTGTCATGAAACCATGATAAAAACATCATACATTAGTATGTGTCATGAAAACATGAGAAAAACATCATACATTAGTATGTGTCATGAAACCATGATAAAAACATCATATATTAGAATGTGTCTTGAAAACATGATAAAAACATCATACATTCGTATGTGTCATGAAAACATGATAAAAACATCATACATGAAAAAACATCATACATTAGAATGTGTCATGAAAACATGATAAAAACATCATACATTAGTATGTGTCATGTAACAAAGACAAAAACATCATACATTAGTAGGTGTCATGAAAACATGATAAAAACATCATACATTAGTATGTGTCATGAAAACATGATAAAAACATCATACATTAGTATGTGTCATGAAACCATGATAAAAACATCATACATTAGAATGTGTCATGAAAACATGATAAAAACATCATACATTAGAATGTGTCATGAAAACATGATAAAAACATCATACATTAGAATGTGTCATGAAAACATGATAAAAACATCATACATTAGTATGTGTCATGAAACCATGATTAAAAACATCATACATTAGTATGTGTCATGAAACCATGATAAAAACATCATACATTAGTATGTGTCATGAAAACATGATAAAAACATCATACAAGAAAAACATCATCGAGTAGAATGTGTCATGAAAACATGATAAAAACATCATACATTAGTATGTGTCATGAAACCATGACAAAAACATCATACATTAGTATGTGTCATGAAAACATGATAAAAACATCATACATTAGTATGTGTCATGAAACCATGATAAAAACATCATACATTAGACTGTCATGAAAACATGATAAAAACATCATACATTAGACTGTGTCATGAAACCATGATAAAAACATCATACATTAGTATGTGTCATGAAACCATGATAAAAACATCATACATTAGACTGTGTCATGAAAACATGATAAAAACATCATACATTGGTATGTGTCATGAAACCATGATTAAAAACATCATACATTAGTATGTGTCATGAAACCATGATAAAAACATCATACATTAGTATGTGTCATGAAAACATGAGAAAAACATCATACATTAGTATGTGTCATGAAACCATGATAAAAACATCATACATTAGTATGTGTCATGAAAACATGATAAAAACATCATACATTAGACTGTCATGAAAACATGATAAAAACATCATACATTAGACTGTGTCATGAAAACATGATAAAAACATCATACATTAGTATGTGTCATGAAACCATGATAAAAACATCATACATTAGTATGTGCCATGAAAACATGATAAAAACATCATACATTAGTATGTGTCATGAAAACATGATAAAAACATCATACATTAGTATGTGTCATGAAAACATGATAAAAACATCATACATTAGTATGTGTCATGAAACCATGATTAAAAACATCATACATTAGTATGTGTCATGAAACCATGATAAAAACATCATACATTAGTATGTGTCATGAAAACATGAGAAAAACATCATACATTAGTATGTGTCATGAAACCATGATAAAAACATCATATATTAGAATGTGTCTTGAAAACATGATAAAAACATCATACATTCGTATGTGTCATGAAAACATGATAAAAACATCATACATGAAAAAACATCATACATTAGAATGTGTCATGAAAACATGATAAAAACATCATACATTAGTATGTGTCATGTAACAAAGACAAAAACATCATACATTAGTAGGTGTCATGAAAACATGATAAAAACATCATACATTAGTATGTGTCATGAAAACATGATAAAAACATCATACATTAGTATGTGTCATGAAACCATGATAAAAACATCATACATTAGAATGTGTCATGAAAACATGATAAAAACATCATACATTAGAATGTGTCATGAAAACATGATAAAAACATCATACATTAGAATGTGTCATGAAAACATGATAAAAACATCATACATTAGTATGTGTCATGAAACCATGATTAAAAACATCATACATTAGTATGTGTCATGAAACCATGATAAAAACATCATACATTAGTATGTGTCATGAAAACATGATAAAAACATCATACAAGAAAAACATCATCGAGTAGAATGTGTCATGAAAACATGATAAAAACATCATACATTAGTATGTGTCATGAAACCATGACAAAAACATCATACATTAGTATGTGTCATGAAAACATGATAAAAACATCATACATTAGTATGTGTCATGAAACCATGATAAAAACATCATACATTAGACTGTCATGAAAACATGATAAAAACATCATACATTAGACTGTGTCATGAAACCATGATAAAAACATCATACATTAGTATGTGTCATGAAACCATGATAAAAACATCATACATTAGACTGTGTCATGAAAACATGATAAAAACATCATACATTGGTATGTGTCATGAAACCATGATTAAAAACATCATACATTAGTATGTGTCATGAAACCATGATAAAAACATCATACATTAGTATGTGTCATGAAAACATGAGAAAAACATCAAACATTAGTATGTGTCATGAAACCATGATAAAAACCATCATATATTAGAATGTGTCTTGAAAACAAGATAAAAACATCATACATTCGTATGTGTCATGAAAACATGATAAAAACATCATACATGAAAAAACATCATACATTAGAATGTGTCATGAAAACATGATAAAAACATCATACATTAGTATGTGTCATGTAACAAAGACAAAAACATCATACATTAGTAGGTGTCATGAAAACATGATAAAAACATCATACATTAGTATGTGTCATGAAACCATGATAAAAACATCATACATTAGAATGTGTCATGAAAACATGATAAAAACATCATACATTAGTATGTGTCATGAAACCATGATAAAAACATCATACATTAGACTGTGTCATGAAAACATGATAAAAACATCATACATTAGTATGTGTCATGAAAACATGATAAAAACATCTTACATTAGTATGTGTCATGAAAACATGATAAAAACATCATACATTAGTATGTGTCATGAAACCATGATAAAAACATCATACATTTGACTGTCATGAAAACATGATAAAAACATCATACATTAGTATGTGTCATGAAACCATGATAAAAACATCATACATTGGTATGTGTCATGAAACCATGATTAAAAACATCATACATTAGAATGTGTCATGAAACCATGATAAAAACATCATACATTAGTATGTGTCATGAAAACATGAGAAAAACATTATACATTAGAATGTGTCATGAAAACATGATAAAAACATCATACATTAGAATGTGTCATGAAAACATGATAAAAACATCATACATTAGTATGTGTCATGAAAACATGATAAAAACATCATACATTAGAATGTGTCATGAAAACATGATAAAAACATCATACATTAGTATGTGTCATGAAACCATGATTAAAAACATCATACATTAGTATGTGTCATGAAACCATGATAAAAACATCATACATTAGTATGTGTCATGAAAACATGATAAAAACATCATACAAGAAAAACATCATCGAGTAGAATGTGTCATGAAAACATGATAAAAACATCATACATTAGTATGTGTCATGAAACCATGACAAAAACATCATACATTAGTATGTGTCATGAAAACATAATAAAAACATCATACATTAGTATGTGTCATGAAACCATGATAAAAACATCATACATTAGACTGTCATGAAAACATGATAAAAACATCATACATTAGACTGTGTCATGAAACCATGATAAAAACATCATACATTAGTATGTGTCATGAAACCATGATAAAAACATCATACATTAGACTGTGTCATGAAAACATGATAAAAACATCATACATTGGTATGTGTCATGAAACCATGATTAAAAACATCATACATTAGTATGTGTCATGAAACCATGATAAAAACATCATACATTAGTATGTGTCATGAAAACATGAGAAAAACATCAAACATTAGTATGTGTCATGAAACCATGATAAAAACCATCATATATTAGAATGTGTCTTGAAAACAAGATAAAAACATCATACATTCGTATGTGTCATGAAAACATGATAAAAACATCATACATGAAAAAACATCATACATTAGAATGTGTCATGAAAACATGATAAAAACATCATACATTAGTATGTGTCATGTAACAAAGACAAAAACATCATACATTAGTAGGTGTCATGAAAACATGATAAAAACATCATACATTAGTATGTGTCATGAAACCATGATAAAAACATCATACATTAGAATGTGTCATGAAAACATGATAAAAACATCATACATTAGTATGTGTCATGAAACCATGATAAAAACATCATACATTAGACTGTGTCATGAAAACATGATAAAAACATCATACATTAGTATGTGTCATGAAAACATGATAAAAACATCTTACATTAGTATGTGTCATGAAAACATGATAAAAACATCATACATTAGTATGTGTCATGAAACCATGATAAAAACATCATACATTTGACTGTCATGAAAACATGATAAAAACATCATACATTAGTATGTGTCATGAAACCATGATAAAAACATCATACATTGGTATGTGTCATGAAACCATGATTAAAAACATCATACATTAGTATGTGTCATGAAACCATGATAAAAACATCATACATTAGTATGTGTCATGAAAACATGAGAAAAACATTATACATTAGAATGTGTCATGAAAACATGATAAAAACATCATACATTAGAATGTGTCATGAAAACATGATAAAAACATCATACATTAGTATGTTTCATGAAACCATGATAAAAACATCATACATTAGACTGTCATGAAAACATGATAAAAACATCATACATTAGACTGTGTCATGAAAACATGATAAAAACATCATACATTAGTATGTGTCATGAAAACATGATAAAAACATCATACATTAGTATGCGTCATGAAAACATGATAAAAACATCATACATTAGTATGTGTCATGAAACCATGATAAAAACATCTTACATTTGACTGTCATGAAAACATGATAAAAACATCATACATTAGTATGTGTCATGAAACCATGATAAAAACATCATACATTAGACTGTGTCATGAAAACATGATAAAAACATCATACATTAGTATGTGTCATGAAACCATGATTAAAAACATCATACATTAGTATGTGTCATGAAACCATGATAAAAACATCATACATTAGTATGTGTCATGAAAACATGAGAAAAACATCATACATTAGTATGTGTCATGAAACCATGATAAAAACATCATACATTAGTATGTGTCATGAAAACATGAGAAAAACATCATACATTAGTATGTGTCATGAAAACATGATAAAAACATCATACAAGAAAAACATCATCGAGTAGAATGTGTCATGAAAACATCATAAAAACATCATACATTAGTATGTGTCATGAAACCATGACAGAAACATCATACATTAGTATGTGTCATGAAAACATGATAAAAACATCATACATTAGTATGTGTCATGAAACCATGATAAAAACATCATACATTAGACTGTCATGAAAACATGATAAAAACATCATACATTAGACTGTGTCATAACACCATGATAAAAACATCATACATTAGTATGTGTCATGAAACCATGATAAAAACATCATACATTAGACTGTGTCATGAAAACATGATAAAAACATCATACATTAGTATGTGTCATGAAAACATGATTAAAAACATACATTAGTATGTGTCATGAAACCATGATAAAAACATCATACATTAGTATGTGTCATGAAAACATGAGAAAAACATCATACATTAGTATGTGTCATGAAACCATGATAAAAACATCATATATTAGAATGTGTCTTGAAAACATGATAAAAACATCATACATTCGTATGTGCCATGAAAACATGATAAAAACATCATACATGAAATAACATCATACATTAGAATGTGTCATGAAAACATGATAAAAACATCATACATTAGTATGTGTCATGTAACAAAGACAAAAACATCATGCATTAGTAGGTGTCATGAAAATATGATAAAAACATCATACAAGAAAAACATCATCCAGTAGAATGTGTCATGAAAACATGATAAAAACATCATACATTAGTATGTGTCATGAAACCATGACAAAAACATCATACATTGGTATGTGTCATGAAAACATGATAAAAACATCATACATTAGTATGTGTCATGAAACCATGATAAAAACATCATACATTAGACTGTCATGAAAACATGATAAAAACATCATACATTAGACTGTGTCATGAAACCATGATAAAAACATCATACATTAGTATGTGTCATGAAACCATGATTAAAAACATCATACATTAGACTGTGTCATGAAAACATGATAAAAACATCATACATTGGTATGTGTCATGAAACCATGATTAAAAACATCATACATTAGTATGTGTCATGAAACCATGATAAAAACATCATACATTAGTATGTGTCATGAAAACATGAGAAAAACATCATACATTAGTAGGTGTCATGAAACCATGATAAAAACCATCATATATTAGAATGTGTCTTGAAAACATGATAAAAACATCATACATTCGTATGTGTCATGAAAACATGATAAAAACATCATACATGAAAAAACATCATACATTAGAATGTGTCATGAAAACATGATAAAAACATCATACATTAGTATGTGTCATGTAACAAAGACAAAAACATCATACATTAGTAGGTGTCATGAAAACATGATAAAAACATCATACATTAGTATGTGTCATGAAAACATGATAAAAACATCATACATTAGTATGTGTCATGAAACCATGATAAAAACATCATACATTAGAATGTGTCATGAAAACATGATGAAAACATCATACATTAGAATGTGTCATGAAAATATGATAAAAACATCATACATTAGTATGTGTCATGAAACCATGATAAAAACATCATACATTAGACTGTCATGAAAACATGATAAAAACATCATACATTAGTATGTGTCATGAAAACATGATAAAAACATCATACATTAGTATGTGTCATGAAAACATGATAAAAACATCATACATTAGTATGTGTCAAGAAACCATGATTAAAAACATCATACATTAGTATTTGTCATGAAACCATGATAAAAACATCATACATTAGTATGTGTCATGAAAACATGAGAAAAACATCATACATTAGTATGTGTCATGAAAACATGAGAAAAACATCATACATTAGAATGTGTCATGAAACCATGATAAAAACAACATATATCAGAATGTGTCTTGAAAACATGATAAAAACATCATACATTCGTATGTGTCATGAAAACATGATAAAAACATCATACATGAAAAAACATCATACATTAGAATGTGTCATGAAAACATGATAAAAACATCATACATTAGTATGTGTCATGTAACAAAGACAAAAACATCATACATTAGTAGGTGTCATGAAAACATGATAAAAACATCATACAAGAAAAACATCATCGAGTAGAATGTGTCATGAAAACATGATAAAAACATCATACATTAGTATGTGTCATGAAACCATGACAAAAACATCATACATTAGTATGTGTCATGAAAACATGATAAAAACATCATACATTAGTATGTGTCATGAAACCATGATAAAAACATCATACATTAGACTGTCATGAAAACATGATAAAAACATCATACATTAGACTGTGTCATGAAACCATGATAAAAACATCATACATTAGTATGTGTCATGAAACCATGATAAAAACATCATACATTAGACTGTGTCATGAAAACATGATAAAAACATCATACATTGGTATGTGTCATGAAACCATGATTAAAACATCTTACATTAGTATGTGTCATGAAACCATGATAAAAACATCATACATTAGTATGTGTCATGAAAACATGAGAAAAACATCAAACATTAGTATGTGTCATGAAACCATGATAAAAACCATAATATATTAGAATGTGTCTTGAAAACATGATAAAAACATCATACATTCGTATGTGTCATGAAAACATGATTAAAACATCATACATGAAAAAACATCATACATTAGAATGTGTCATGAAAACATGATAAAAACATCATACATTAGTATGTGTCATGTAACAAAGACAAAAACATCATACATTAATAGGTGTCATGAAAACATGATAAAAACATGATACATTAGTATGTGTCATGAAAACATGATAAAAACATCATACATTAGTATGTGTCATGAAACCATGATAAAAACATCATACATTAGAATGTGTCATGAAAACATGATAAAAACATCATACATTAGAATGTGTCATGAAAACATGATAAAAACATCATACATTAGTATGTGTCATGAAACCATGATAAAAACATCATACATTAGACTGTCATAAAAACATGATAAAAACATCATACATTAGTATGTGTCATGAAAACATGATAAAAACATCATACATTAGTATGTGTCATGAAACCATGATAAAAACATCATACATTAGTATGTGTCATGAAAACATGATAAAAACATCATACATTAGTATGTGTCATGAAACCATGATAAAAACATCATACATTTGACTGTCATGAAAACATGATAAAAACATCATACATTAGTATGTGTCATGAAACCATGATAAAAACATCATACATTAGACTGTGTCATGAAAACATGATTAAAACATCATACATTAGTATGTGTCATGAAACCATGATTAAAAACATCATACATTAGTATGTGTCATGAAACCATGATAAAAACATCATACATTAGTATGTGTCATGAAAACATGAGAAAAACATCATACATTAGTGTGTGTCATGAAAACATGATAAAAACATCATACAAGAAAAACATCATCGAGTAGAATGTGTCATGAAAACATCATAAAAACATCATACATTAGTATGTGTCATGAAACCATGACAAAAACATCATACATTAGTATGTGTCATGAAAACATGATAAAAACATCATACATTAGTATGTGTCATGAAACCATGATAAAAACATCATACATTAGACTGTCATGAAAACATGATAAAAACATCATACAATAGACTGTGTCATGAAACAGTGATAAAAACATCATACATTAGTATGTGTCATGAAACCATGATAAAAACATCATACATTAGACTGTGTCATGAAAACATGATAAAAACATCATACATTAGTATGTGTCATGAAAACATGATTAAAAACATACATTAGTATGTGTCATGAAACCATGATAAAAACATCATACATTAGTATGTGTCATGAAAACATGAGAAAAACATCATATATTAGAATGTGTCTTAAAAACATGATAAAAACATCATACATTCGTATGTGTCATGAAAACATGATAAAAACATCATACATTAGTATGTGTCATGAAACCATGATAAAAACATCATATATTAGAATATGTCTTGAAAACATGATAAAAACATCATACATTCGTATGTGTCATGAAAACATGATAAAAACATCATACATGAAAAAACATCATACATTAGAATGTGTCATGAAAACATGACAAAAACATCATACATTAGTATGTGTCATGTAACAAAGACAAAAACATCATACATTAGTAGGTGTCATGAAAACATGATAAAAACATCATACATTAGTATGTGTCATGAAAACATGATAAAAACATCATACATTAGTATGTGTCATGAAACCATGATAAAAACATCATACATTAGAATGTGTCATGAAAACATGATAAAAACATCATACATTAGAATGTGTCATGAAAACATGATAAAAACATCATACATTAGTATGTGTCATGAAACCATGATAAAAACATCATACATTAGACTTTCATGAAAACATGATAAAAACATCATACATTAGACTGTGTCATGAAAACATGATAAAAACATCATACATTAGTATGTGTCATGAAACCATGATAAAAACATCATACATTAGTATGTGTCATGAAAACATGATAAAAACATCATACATTAGTATGTGTCATGAAAACATGAAAAAACATCATACAATAGTGCAAGTCATGAAAACATGATAAAAACATCATACATTAGTATGTGTCATGAAAACATGATAAAAACATCATACATTAGTATGTGTCATGAAACCATGATAAAAACATCATACATTAGAATGTGTCATGAAAACATGATAAAAACATCATACATTAGAATGTGTCATGAAAACATGATAAAAACATCATACATTAGTATGTGTCATGAAACCATGATAAAAACATCATACATTAGACTTTCATGAAAACATGATAAAAACATCATACATTAGTAGGTGTCATGAAAACATGATAAAAACATCATACATTAGTATGTGTCATGAAAACATGATAAAAACATCATACATTAGTATGTGTCATGAAACCATGATAAAAACATCATACATTAGAATGTGTCATGAAAACATGATAAAAACATCATACATTAGACTGTGTCATGAAAACATGATAAAAACATCATACATTAGTATGTGTCATGAAACCATGATAAAAACATCATACATTAGTATGTGTCATGAAAACATGATAAAAACATCATACATTAGTATGTGTCATGAAAACATGAAAAAACATCATACAATAGTGCAAGTCATGAAAACATGATAAAAACATCATACATTAGAATGTGTCATGAAAACATGATAAAAACATCATACATTAGTATGTGTCATGAAACCATGATTAAAAACATCATACATTAGTATGTGTCATGAAACCATGATAAAAACATCATACATTAGTATGTGTCATGAAAACATGAGAAAAACATCATACATTAGTATGTGTCATGAAACCATGATAAAAACATCATATATTAGAATGTGTCTTGAAAACATGATAAAAACATCATACATTAGAATGTGTCATGAAAACATGATAAAAACATCATACATTAGTATGTGTCATGTAACAAAGACAAAAACATCATACATTAGTAGGTGTCATGAAAACATGATAAAAACATCATACATTAGTATGTGTCATGAAAACATGATAAAAACATCATACATTAGTATGTGTCATGAAACCATGATAAAAACATCATACATTAGAATGTGTCATGAAAACATGATAAAAACATCATACATTAGAATGTGTCATGAAAACATGAAAAAAACATCATACATTAGTATGTGTCATGAAAACATGATAAAAACATCATACATTAGTATGTGTCATGAAAACATGATAAAAACATCATACATTAGACTGTGTCATGAAAACATGATAAAAACATCATACATTAGTATGTGTCATGTAACAAAGACAAAAACATCATACATTAGTAGGTGTCATGAAAACATGATAAAAACATCATACATTAGTATGTGTCATGAAAACATGATAAAAACATCATACATTAGTATGTGTCATGAAACCATCATAAAAACATCATACATTAGAATGTGTCATGAAAACATGATAAAAACATCATACATTAGAATGTGTCATGAAAACATGATAAAAACATCATACATTAGAATGTGTCATGAAAACATGATAAAAACATCATACATTAGAATGTGTCATGAAAACATGATAAAAACATCATACATTAGTATGTGTCATGAAACCATGATTAAAAACATCATACATTAGTATGTGTCATGAAACCATGATAAAAACATCATACATTAGTATGTGTCATGAAAACATGATAAAAACATCATACAAGAAAAACATCATCGAGTAGAATGTGTCATGAAAACATGATAAAAACATCATACATTAGTATGTGTCATGAAACCATGACAAAAACATCATACATTAGTATGTGTCATGAAAACATGATAAAAACATCATACATTAGTATGTGTCATGAAACCATGATAAAAACATCATACATTAGACTGTCATGAAAACATGATAAAAACATCATACATTAGACTGTGTCATGAAACCATGATAAAAACATCATACATTAGTATGTGTCATGAAACCATGATAAAAACATCATACATTAGACTGTGTCATGAAAACATGATAAAAACATCATACATTGGTATGTGTCATGAAACCATGATTAAAAACATCATACATTAGTATGTGTCATGAAACCATGATAAAAACATCATACATTAGTATGTGTCATGAAAACATGAGAAAAACATCATACATTCGTATGTGTCATGAAACCATGATAAAAACCATTATATATTAGAATGTGTCTTGAAAACATGATAAAAACATCATACATTCGTATGTGTCATGAAAACATGATAAAAACATCATACATGAAAAAACATCATACATTAGAATGTGTCATGAAAACATGATAAAAACATCATACATTAGTATGTGTCATGTAACAAAGACAAAAACATCATACATTAGTAGGTGTCATGAAAACATGATAAAAACATCATACATTAGTATGTGTCATGAAAACATGATAAAAACATCATACATTAGTATGTGTCATGAAACCATGATAAAAACATCATACATTAGAATGTGTCATGAAAACATGATAAAAACATCATACATTAGAATGTGTCATGAAAACATGATAAAAACATCATACATTAGACTGTCATGAAAACATGATAAAAACATCATACATTAGACTGTGTCATGAAAACATGATAAAAACATCATACATTAGTATGTGTCATGAAACCATGATAAAGACATCATACATTAGTATGTGTCATGAAAACATGATAAAAACATCATACATTAGTATGTGTCATGAAAACATGATAAAAACATCATACATTAGTATGTGTCATGAAAACATGATAAAAACATCATACATTAGTATATGTCATGAAACCATGATAAAAACATCATACATTTGACTGTCATGAAAACATGATAAAAACATCATACATTAGTATGTGTCATGAAACCATGATAAAAACATCATACATTAGACTGTGTCATGAAAACATGATAAAAACATCATACATTAGTATGTGTCATGAAACCATGATTAAAAACATCATACATTAGTATGTGTCATGAAACCATGAGAAAAACATCATACATTAGTATGTGTCATGAAAACATGAGAAAAACATCATACATTAGTATGTGTCATGAAACCATGATAAAAACATCATACATTAGTATGTGTCAAGAAAACATGAGAAAAACATCATACATTAGTATGTTTCATGAAAACATGATAAAAACATCATACAAGAAAAACATCATCGAGTAGAATGTGTCATGAAAACATGACAAAAACATCATACATTAGTATGTGTCATGAAACCATGATAAAAACATCATACATTCGTATGTGTCATGAAAACATGATAAAAACATCATACATTAAAAAACATCATACATTAGAATGTGTCATGAAAACATGATAAAAACATCATACATTAGTATGTGTCATGAAACCATGATAAAAACATCATACATTAGTATGTGTCATGAAAACATGATAAAAACATCATACATTAGTATGTGTCATGAAACCATGATAAAAACATCATACATTAGACTGTCATGTAAACATGATAAAAACATCATACATTAGTATGTGTCATGAAAACATGAAAAAACATCATACAATAGTGCAAGTCATGAAAACATGATAAAAACATCATACATTAGACTGTGTCATGAAAACATGATAAAAACATCATACATTAGTATGTGTCATGAAACCATGATTAAAAACATACATTAGTATGTGTCATGAAACCATGATAAAAACATCATACATTAGTATGTGTCATGAAAACATGAGAAAAACATCATACATTAGTATGTGTCATGAAACCATGATAAAAACATCATATATTAGAATGTGTCTTGAAAACATGATAAAAACATCATACATTCGTATGTGTCATGAAAACATGATAAAAACATCATACATGAAAAAACATCATACATTAGAATGTGTCATGAAAACATGATAAAAACATCATACATTAGTATGTGTCATGAAAACATGATAAAAACATCATACATTAGTATGTGTCATGAAACCATGATAAAAACATCATACATTAGAATGTGTCAAGAAAACATGATAAAAACATCATACATTAGAATGTGTCATGAAAACATGATAAAAAAATTCATACATTAGACTGTGTCATGAAAACATGATAAAAACATCATACATTAGACTGTGTCATAACACCATGATAAAAACATCATACATTAGTATGTGTCATGAAACCATGATAAAAACATCATACATTAGACTGTGTCATGAAAACATGATAAAAACATCATACATTAGTATGTGTCATGAAAACATGATTAAAAACATACATTAGTATGTGTCATGAAACCATGATAAAAACATCATACATTAGTATGTGTCATGAAAACATGAGAAAAACATCATACATTAGTATGTGTCATGAAACCATGATAAAAACATCATATATTAGAATGTGTCTTGAAAACATGATAAAAACATCATACATTCGTATGTGTCATGAAAACATGATAAAAACATCATACATGAAAAAACATCATACATTAGAATGTGTCATGAAAACATGATAAAAACATCATACATTAGTATGTGTCATGTAACAAAGACAAAAACATCATACATTAGTAGGTGTCATGAAAACATGATAAAAACATCATACATTAGTATGTGTCATGAAAACATGATAAAAACATCATACATTAGTATGTGTCATGAAACCATGATAAAAACATCATACATTAGAATGTGTCATGAAAACATGATGAAAACATCATACATTAGAATGTGTCATGAAAATATGATAAAAACATCATACATTAGTATGTGTCATGAAACCATGATAAAAACATCATACATTAGACTGTCATGAAAACATGATAAAAACATCATACATTAGTATGTGTCATGAAAACATGATAAAAACATCATACATTAGTATGTGTCATGAAAACATGATAAAAACATCATACATTAGTATGTGTCAAGAAACCATGATTAAAAACATCATACATTAGTATTTGTCATGAAACCATGATAAAAACATCATACATTAGTATGTGTCATGAAAACATGAGAAAAACATCATACATTAGTATGTGTCATGAAAACATGAGAAAAACATCATACATTAGAATGTGTCATGAAACCATGATAAAAACAACATATATTAGAATGTGTCTTGAAAACATGATAAAAACATCATACATTCGTATGTGTCATGAAAACATGATAAAAACATCATACATGAAAAAACATCATACATTAGAATGTGTCATGAAAACATGATAAAAACATCATACATTAGTATGTGTCATGTAACAAAGACAAAAACATCATACATTAGTAGGTGTCATGAAAACATGATAAAAACATCATACATGAAAAACATCATCGAGTAGAATGTGTCATGAAAACATGATAAAAACATCATACATTAGTATGTGTCATGAAACCATGACAAAAACATCATACATTAGTATGTGTCATGAAAACATGATAAAAACATCATACATTAGTATGTGTCATGAAACCATGATAAAAACATCATACATTAGACTGTCATGAAAACATGATAAAAACATCATACATTAGACTGTGTCATGAAACCATGATAAAAACATCATACATTAGTATGTGTCATGAAACCATGATAAAAACATCATACATTAGACTGTGTCATGAAAACATGATAAAAACATCATACATTGGTATGTGTCATGAAACCATGATTAAAACATCATACATTAGTATGTGTCATGAAACCATGATAAAAACATCATACATTAGTATGTGTCATGAAAACATGAGAAAAACATCAAACATTAGTATGTGTCATGAAACCATGATAAAAACCATAATATATTAGAATGTGTCTTGAAAACATGATAAAAACATCATACATTCGTATGTGTCATGAAAACATGATAAAAACATCATACATGAAAAAACATCATACATTAGAATGTGTCATGAAAACATGATAAAAACATCATACATTAGTATGTGTCATGTAACAAAGACAAAAACATCATACATTAATAGGTGTCATGAAAACATGATAAAAACATGATACATTAGTATGTGTCATGAAAACATGATAAAAACATCATACATTAGTATGTGTCATGAAACCATGATAAAAACATCATACATTAGAATGTGTCATGAAAACATGATAAAAACATCATACATTAGAATGTGTCATGAAAACATGATAAAAACATCATACATTAGTATGTGTCATGAAACCATGATAAAAACATCATACATTAGACTGTCATAAAAACATGATAAAAACATCATACATTAGTATGTGTCATGAAAACATGATAAAAACATCATACATTAGTATGTGTCATGAAACCATGATAAAAACATCATACATTAGTATGTGTCATGAAAACATGATAAAAACATCATACATTAGTATGTGTCATGAAACCATGATAAAAACATCATACATTTGACTGTCATGAAAACATGATAAAAACATCATACATTAGTATGTGTCATGAAACCATGATAAAAACATCATACATTAGACTGTGTCATGAAAACATGATTAAAACATCATACATTAGTATGTGTCATGAAACCATGATTAAAAACATCATACATTAGTATGTGTCATGAAACCATGATAAAAACATCATACATTAGTATGTGTCATGAAAACATGAGAAAAACATCATACATTAGTGTGTGTCATGAAAACATGATAAAAACATCATACAAGAAAAACATCATCGAGTAGAATGTGTCATGAAAACATCATAAAAACATCATACATTAGTATGTGTCATGAAACCATGACAAAAACATCATACATTAGTATGTGTCATGAAAACATGATAAAAACATCATACATTAGTATGTGTCATGAAACCATGATAAAAACATCATACATTAGACTGTCATGAAAACATGATAAAAACATCATACATTAGACTGTGTCATGAAACAGTGATAAAAACATCATACATTAGTATGTGTCATGAAACCATGATAAAAACATCATACATTAGACTGTGTCATGAAAACATGATAAAAACATCATACATTAGTATGTGTCATGAAAACATGATTAAAAACATACATTAGTATGTGTCATGAAACCATGATAAAAACATCATACATTAGTATGTGTCATGAAAACATGAGAAAAACATCATATATTAGAATGTGTCTTAAAAACATGATAAAAACATCATACATTCGTATGTGTCATGAAAACATGATAAAAACATCATACATTAGTATGTGTCATGAAACCATGATAAAAACATCATATATTAGAATATGTCTTGAAAACATGATAAAAACATCATACATTCGTATGTGTCATGAAAACATGATAAAAACATCATACATGAAAAAACATCATACATTAGAATGTGTCATGAAAACATGACAAAAACATCATACATTAGTATGTGTCATGTAACAAAGACAAAAACATCATACATTAGTAGGTGTCATGAAAACATGATAAAAACATCATACATTAGTATGTGTCATGAAAACATGATAAAAACATCATACATTAGTATGTGTCATGAAACCATGATAAAAACATCATACATTAGAATGTGTCATGAAAACATGATAAAAACATCATACATTAGAATGTGTCATGAAAACATGATAAAAACATCATACATTAGTATGTGTCATGAAACCATGATAAAAACATCATACATTAGACTTTCATGAAAACATGATAAAAACATCATACATTAGACTGTGTCATGAAAACATGATAAAAACATCATACATTAGTATGTGTCATGAAACCATGATAAAAACATCATACATTAGTATGTGTCATGAAAACATGATAAAAACATCATACATTAGTATGTGTCATGAAAACATGAAAAAACATCATACAATAGTGCAAGTCATGAAAACATGATAAAAACATCATACATTAGAATGTGTCATGAAAACATGATAAAAACATCATACATTAGTATGTGTCATGAAACCATGATTAAAAACATCATACATTAGTATGTGTCATGAAACCATGATAAAAACATCATACATTAGTATGTGTCATGAAAACATGAGAAAAACATCATACATTAGTATGTGTCATGAAACCATGATAAAAACATCATATATTAGAATTTGTCTTGAAAACATGATAAAAACATCATACATTAGTAGGTGTCATGAAAACATGATAAAAACATCATACATTAGTATGTGTCATGAAAACATGATAAAAACATCATACATTAGTATGTGTCATGAAACCATGATAAAAACATCATACATTAGAATGTGTCATGAAAACATGATAAAAACATCATACATTAGAATGTGTCATGAAAACATGATAAAAACATCATACATTAGTATGTGTCATGAAACCATGATAAAAACATCATACATTAGACTTTCATGAAAACATGATAAAAACATCATACATTAGACTGTGTCATGAAAACATGATAAAAACATCATACATTAGTATGTGTCATGAAACCATGATAAAAACATCATACATTAGACTGTGTCATGAAAACATGATAAAAACATCATACATTAGTATGTGTCATGAAAACATGAAAAAACATCATACAATAGTGCAAGTCATGAAAACATGATAAAAACATCATACATTAGTATGTGTCATGAAACCATGATAAAAACATCATACATTAGACTGTCATGAAAACATGATAAAAACATCATACATTAGACTGTGTCATGAAACCATGATAAAAACATCATACATTAGTATGTGTCATGAAACCATGATAAAAACATCATACATTAGACTGTGTCATGAAAACATGATAAAAACATCATACATTGGTATGTGTCATGAAACCATGATTAAAAACATCATACATTAGTATGTGTCATGAAACCATGATAAAAACATCATACATTAGTATGTGTCATGAAAACATGAGAAAAACATCATACATTCGTATGTGTCATGAAACCATGATAAAAACCATTATATATTAGAATGTGTCTTGAAAACATGATAAAAACATCATACATTCGTATGTGTCATGAAAACATGATAAAAACATCATACATGAAAAAACATCATACATTAGAATGTGTCATGAAAACATGATAAAAACATCATACATTAGTATGTGTCATGTAACAAAGACAAAAACATCATACATTAGTAGGTGTCATGAAAACATGATAAAAACATCATACATTAGTATGTGTCATGAAAACATGATAAAAACATCATACATTAGTATGTGTCATGAAACCATGATAAAAACATCATACATTAGAATGTGTCATGAAAACATGATAAAAACATCATACATTAGAATGTGTCATGAAAACATGATAAAAACATCATACATTAGACTGTCATGAAAACATGATAAAAACATCATACATTAGACTGTGTCATGAAAACATGATAAAAACATCATACATTAGTATGTGTCATGAAACCATGATAAAGACATCATACATTAGTATGTGTCATGAAAACATGATAAAAACATCATACATTAGTATGTGTCATGAAAACATGATAAAAACATCATACATTAGTATGTGTCATGAAACCATGATAAAAACATCATACATTAGTATATGTCATGAAACCATGATAAAAACATCATACATTTGACTGTCATGAAAACATGATAAAAACATCATACATTAGTATGTGTCATGAAACCATGATAAAAACATCATACATTAGACTGTGTCATGAAAACATGATAAAAACATCATACATTAGACTGTGTCATGAAAACATGATAAAAACATCATACATTAGTATGTGTCATGAAACCATGATTAAAAACATCATACATTAGTATGTGTCATGAAACCATGAGAAAAACATCATACATTAGTATGTGTCATGAAAACATGAGAAAAACATCATACATTAGTATGTGTCATGAAACCATGATAAAAACATCATACATTAGTATGTGTCAAGAAAACATGAGAAAAACATCATACATTAGTATGTTTCATGAAAACATGATAAAAACATCATACAAGAAAAACATCATCGAGTAGAATGTGTCATGAAAACATGACAAAAACATCATACATTAGTATGTGTCATGAAACCATGATAAAAACATCATACATTCGTATGTGTCATGAAAACATGATAAAAACATCATACATTAAAAAACATCATACATTAGAATGTGTCATGAAAACATGATAAAAACATCATACATTAGTATGTGTCATGAAACCATGATAAAAACATCATACATTAGTATGTGTCATGAAAACATGATAAAAACATCATACATTAGTATGTGTCATGAAACCATGATAAAAACATCATACATTAGACTGTCATGTAAACATGATAAAAACATCATACATTAGTATGTGTCATGAAAACATGAAAAAACATCATACAATAGTGCAAGTCATGAAAACATGATAAAAACATCATACATTAGACTGTGTCATGAAAACATGATAAAAACATCATACATTAGTATGTGTCATGAAACCATGATTAAAAACATACATTAGTATGTGTCATGAAACCATGATAAAAACATCATACATTAGTATGTGTCATGAAAACATGAGAAAAACATCATACATTAGTATGTGTCATGAAACCATGATAAAAACATCATATATTAGAATGTGTCTTGAAAACATGATAAAAACATCATACATTCGTATGTGTCATGAAAACATGATAAAAACATCATACATGAAAAAACATCATACATTAGAATGTGTCATGAAAACATGATAAAAACATCATACATTAGTATGTGTCATGAAAACATGATAAAAACATCATACATTAGTATGTGTCATGAAACCATGATAAAAACATCATACATTAGAATGTGTCAAGAAAACATGATAAAAACATCATACATTAGAATGTGTCATGAAAACATGATAAAAAAATTCATACATTAGACTGTGTCATGAAAACATGATAGAAACATCATACATTAGCATGTGTCATGAAAACATGATAACATCATACATTAGAATGTGTCATGAAAACATGATAAAAACATCATACATTACCATGTGTCAGGAAAACATGATAAAAACATCAAACATTATAATGTGTCATGAAAACATGAAAAAAAATATCATACATCATGATAAAGATATCACATTAGTTAGTGTAATGAAAACATGAACATATGATAATAAAACACATGTTTGATAAAAACATATATGTTTGATAAAACATATATGTATGATAAAACAAATGTTTGATAATTAAACATATATGTATGATAATAAAACATAAATGTATGATAAAACATATGTTTGATAAGAAAACATATGTTTGATAATAAAACATACATGTTTGATAACAAAACATACATGTTTGATATTAAAACATATATGTTTGATAGTAAAACATAGGTTTGATAATAAAACATACATGTTTGATAATAAAACATACATGTTTGATAATCAAACATACATGTTTGATAATCAAACATACATGTTTTACAATAAAACATACATGTTTGATAACAAAACAAATATGTTTGATAATAAAACACATGTTTGATAATAAAACATACATGTTTGATAACAAAACATATATGTTTGATAATGAAACATACATGTTTGATAATAAAACATGTTTGATAATAAAACATATATGTTTGATAACAAAACATACATGTTTGATAACAAAACATATATGTTTGATTATAAAACATATGTTTGATAATCAAACATACATGTTTGATAATAAAACACATGTTTTATAATCAAACATACATGTTTGATAACAAAACATATGTTTGATAATAAAACATACATGTTTGATAATAAAACAAATGTTTGATAATAAAACATACATGTTTGATAACAAAACATATATGTTTGATAATAAAACATACATGTTTGATAATAAAACATAGGTTTGATAAGAAAACATACATGTTTGATAAAAAAACATACATGTTTGATAATTAAACATACATGTTTGATAATAAAACACATATGTTTGATAATAAAACATACATGTTTGATAATAAAACATACATGTTTGATAATAAAACATACATGTTTTATTATCAAACATACATGTTTGATAACAAAACATATATGTTTGATAGTAAAACATACATGTTTGATAATAAAACATACATGTTTGATAATTAAACACATGTTTGATCATAAAACACTTGTTTGATAATAAAACATATATGTTTGATAAGAAAACATATTTGTATGATAATAAAACAAATATGTATGATAAAACATACATGTTTGATAATAAAACATGCATGTTTTATAACAAAACATATGTTTGATAATAAAACATACATGTTTGATAATAAAACATACGTTTGATAATAAAACATATGTTTGATAATAAAACATATATTTGATAATAAAACATTCATGTTTGTTAATCAAACATACATGTTTGATAATAAAACATACATGTTTTATAATAAAACATACATGTATGATAACAAAACATATATGTTTGATAATAAAACATACATGTTTGATAATAAAACATACATGTTTGATAATTAAACATACATGTTTGATAATAAAACACATGTTTGATAATAAAGCATACATGTTTGATAATAAAACATGCATGTTTGAAAACAAAACAAATATGTTGTTGATAACAAAACATATATGTTTGATAACGAAACATACATGTTTGATAACAAAACATACATGTTTGATAATAAAATATACATGTTTGATAATAAAACATACATGTTTGATAATTAAACATACAAGTTTGATAATAAAACATGTATTTTTGATAAGAAAACACATGTTTGATAACAAAACATATATGTTTGATAATAAAACATATATGTTTGATAATAAAACATACATGCTTGATAATTAAACATACATGTTTGATGATAAAACATATATGTTTAATAATAAAACATATATGTATGATAAAACATATGTTTGATAATAAAACATATATGTTTTATAATTAAACATACATGTTTGATAATAAAACATCTATGTTTGATAATAAAACACATGTTTGATAATAAAACATACATGTTTGATAATAAAACATACATGTTTGATAATAAAACATATATATTTGATAATAAAATACATGTTTGATTATAAAACATACATGTGTGATAATTAAACACATGTTTGATAAGAAAACACATGTTTGATAACAAAACATATATGTTTGATAATAAAACATACATGTTTGATAATAAAACATACATGTTTGATAATTAAACATACATGTTTGATGATAAAACATATATGTTTAATAATAAAACATATATGTATGATAAAACATATGTTTGATAATAAAACATAGATGCTTGATAATAAAACATATATGTATAATAATAAAACATATATGTATGATAAAACATATTTATGATAATAAAACATATGTATGATAAAACATATATGTTTGATAACAAAACATACATGTTTGATAACAAAACATACATGTTTGATAACAAAATATACATATGTTTGATAATAAAACATAGATGTTTGATAATAAAACATACATGTGTGATAATTAAACACATGTTTGATAAGAAAACATACATGTTTGATAATAAAACTTATATGTATGATAATAAAACATATATGTATGATAAAACATATGTATGATAATCAAACATATATGTATGATAAAATATATGTTTGATAATAAAACATACATGTATGATAAAACATATGTTTGATAATAAAACATATATGCTTGATAATAAAACATATATGCTTGATAATAAAACATATATGCTTGATGATAAAACATATATGTATGATAATAAAACATATATGCATGATAAAACATATGTTTGATAATAAAACATATGTTTGATAATAAAACATACATGTTTGATAACAAAACATACATGTTTGATAATTAAACATTCATGTTTAATAATAAAACATATATGTATGATAAAACATATGTTTGATAATAAAACATACATGTTTGATAATAAAACTTATATGTATAATAATAAAACTTATATGTATAATAATAAAACATATATGTATAATAATAAAACATATATGTATGATAAAACATATGTATGATAATAAAACATATATGTATGATAAAACATATTTTTGATAATAAAACATACATGTTTGATAATAAAACATACATGTTTGATAATAAAACATACATGTTTGATAATAAAACATACATGATTGATAATTAAACATACATGTTTGATAATAAAACATATATGTTTGATAACAAAAGCCATGTTTGATAATAAAACATACATGTATGATAATTAAACACATGTTTGATAAGAAAACACATATTTGATAACAAAACATACATGTTTGATAACGAAACATACATGTTTGATAACAAAACATACATGTTTGATAATAAAATATACATGTTTGATAATAAAACATACATGTTTGATAATTAAACATACAAGTTTGATAATAAAACATGTATTTTTGATAAGAAAACATATATGTTTGATAATAAAACATACATGTTTGATAATTAAACATACATGTTTGATGATAAAACATATATGTTTAATAAAAAAACATACATGTTTGATAATTAAACATACATGTTTGATAACAAAACATATATGTTTGATAATAAAACGTACATGTTTGATAATAAAACAGACACTTTCTCCCCTAAATGCCCACAGCCAGCATTTGCTGGTCATGACAATAAATTATAATATCATTATCAATAACCACATAGTTAAAGGTTCAGATCTAGATCTGACCTGCATGTGAAAACGTAACAGTTTCTCATCTGGGTTGGTTAGGTTAATATTATGGGGTGCCAGTCAGGTCACCCTCCTGAGTTATAGGACGATGGTGAATGTTTAAGAAATGAGCTTTGAACACAGTTTTCCTTTGTCACACAAGGATAAATACTTAAAATGATTTTGTATACACCCTCAATTTCTATAAAAAGTGTAGGCAACCAGCCGAATAAAGAATACAGCACAGTCCATGAAGACAAATCAGCAGTCTGGTCCTTGGTTTTGGTGTAGCTCCATTTTAATTTTCCTTTTTATCTTCTTTTGTCGTTGCCATGGAATAAGGAGTTGACCGGGGTGTGAATGATTCTTCTAGCAGGACACAATTCAGAATCTATTCTCTGGAATTGATGGATAAAAACTGATATTAACATTATTGAATTGATATTAATGTCTTGACTGTTAAGCATCTGGTGTTTAAAACGTAGCTTCATCCATTTATTCCACTGACAGATGACAGGCCCCTGCAGGACTCACAGGGAGGAGGTTTTAGTGGGATGACCTAGCCTTGAAACAACCTTTATCAGTAAAACTCTTGAGAAAGTGCAGGAACTGCTTTGTTGATTTAGTGCACCTGGAGAAAGCTTAGTCTCCCTTTTTTACGGCTTTCTGTCTGAGAGTCTAAGAAATGTCAAAATGTGTGTGTGCATTCATCTTTTGTGTGTGTGTGCTTAACAAATGCTTTTCGGAGGACGTCTGTCCGTTGAGAATGAACTGTGTATCTTTTCCTCTCCACTTTGCAAAGTCTAAATTGATTGTTGATTATTGGTGTTGGTGTTAATCGATTGATAACTATGACCCCCTGTGCTTTGAACTTTCCCTAAGGTAATCCTGGATTGATAAAACTACCCAACAGGAATGATGGGTGAATCCACGCCGTCACAGGAAGACGCTCCACATGCTGACTCTTTCTCCAGCACTTTACATCCAAGGGAATCAAAGGAAACGATTGGAAAAAAAAACAGGAGAGACACAGTGTGGCTTTCCTTTTGAAAGGTGAACATGGGCGTGGCGCACAGGTGCTGAACATTTGCCATCGAGGCAGAGAGGAGGCAGGAAATGAGCAATGCGGTGCAACCTCAGGTTGTCACAACGTGTTTTAGAGGGAAGATGTCAGCAATCTCACTAAAGATAAAGAAATAGATTAAGTTAGATGACTTGTACACATCAGTGCTGCTATTGGACACCCGAGACAGATGAGGACTAGGAGGGACGTTCAGGTTTTTTCCAACTACAGCCTGACTTTAAATGAGTGCAGGAAAGAAGAGGGGAGTGAGGAAGTCACCCTTGTCGAACAAGAAAAACCAACATCTAACCTAAGGGAGCGGTTTTGGGTTTCAACTTAGCTCTTCTTTTCATAACATCCACACCAAGAAATTCAACCCAAACATTTTCCAACATCGGAAGTGTTTATTCACCAAATATGAGGAAATTCATGAATTCAAATTGAAGAAAATAAATCAGAATCATTTAATCCTGATGACTGTCGTGTGTTTCAGTTTAGTAAAGGTTCAGCAGTTTTACAATAAACCTTAATAAAACTGACCCCATAATATAAAAATATTTAATCCCTATAGCTTCAGACTTTTTTTAATTGAAATAACTTAAAGATGTATTTCTGATAGTCTGGAACTGTTACATCAACTGGTGCTGACTGGTATGTGACGGTTGGGAGACCAGTCAGTGTGTGGGTGATAAATGTGTGTAAGTGTGTGTTGTGAAGAAATGGGAAAAAGAAAACAGAAAATGAAATGTTGTTAGATATGATCCGTCTTAAACTAATGAGCCAGTTTCACTGAATCAAGAAGCATCTCCTCACACAACAGCAGACTAATAACCACTAATTAGTCTTAAACGTAATTACAGAACGGAGCTGCACTGCTCTAAAAATGATGCATTCAGGGATGCTCGGAAAGGTGGCATCTAGACTATTTTTAATTTTAAATCTTACTTTTGCTTCTATAAGTGCTTACCTGTTACCCGATCGCTTTCAAATATCTAAAACTTACTCATTTGGTAGATTTTGAGCTCAGAGGTTTTAGCAGCTCCAGCTTGAAAAACAAAGAAATAAGGGAAAAGTTTCTCAGTGAAAGTGTCTCTGTGAGTGTAGAGGTGAGACATGTCTTCAGAGTCGTAGAAGGACACGTCCCCCCTGTCGTAGTCCAGCTGGACTCTGATCCTCTGGAGATTCTTCTTCACTGAGATAATTTGACCAGAACCATTAATGTATTTTCCACCAAAATGCCATATACACCAGATCCCATATTCTGGTGAAGCTTTTAGTTCTCCCTTCCTGTCCACTGACTCTTTAACCAAACCAATAATCCATTCAGGAAGATCTCCCACCTCCACCTCCCAGCTGTGTCTCCCTGAGCTGAAGCCCTCAGAACCAAAAACATCAGAATACATAGTGTTTCTCTCTGGATTATCAGGAAGCTGCTGCCATGTGTCTCCACGTCTCACACTGGTCAGATCATCAGACACATAGAGCCCGGGGTGGGCAGTGTTTGGGTCCAGGATGACAGGACTGAAGTGGACCTTGTCCTTCATCTTCTCCCAGACTCTGAAGGACAGGTTGCCCAGGTGTTTGGCCACATCTATCAGAGCTCCTGAGACCAGCTGTGGATCTGACACTGAGCTCTGGGTTCTGGTTCTGGTCCGAGTGTCTTTATAGCTGCTGAGGATCGCCACGTTGTCTTTCTGCAGCTCGTCTTCAACAGCAGAGATGCTGTCTGACAGAGAGGAGATCTGCTGCTGAATCCTCTTCATCTCTCTGCTGATAGTCTTCTCCTTCTGCTCCTCTTCCTCCCTCAGAGCTGCCAGTCTGGACTCCTCTTCCTCTTTCAGGAACTGGTGGAGCTTGTTGAACTCTGCTCTGATCTGTCTCTCTGTGGACACCAGCTGCTTCTTGGAGTGTCGAATCACATCATCGTATGTTTCCTCCACTTGTTTGTATTTGTTCCTCTTGTCCTGCAGAGACTTTAAGTCCGATTCCAGCTGCTCCTTCAGCTCACTGACTGCTTGTTCTACAGGAACCACTTTGTGACTCTGGTGGAGAGAAAAGTCACAGACAGGACACACAGCTCTCTGCTCGTCTTCACAGAACAGTTTAGGCTCTTCCTGATGTTTGCTGCACACCACCTGCAACGTCTTCTCTCCTTTTTCTGTCTCAGATGATCCAGATTTCTGCCTCCCAGCAAAAGAGTCAGCAAGTTGCTTCAGTCCAAAATTCACTAAGATGTCCTTAGAAGACCTTCTTTTACAAACAGGACAGTTTCTGGTGTTAGCTTGTTTCCAGAACTTCTGCAGGCAGCTTGAACAGAAGCTGTGGTTGCAGCTCAGAGACACAGGATCTCTGAAAGTCTCTGAACAAACGTAGATAATCTTCAACAAGAGCGAGTTTCTCAGCCATTTTTTGCCTTTTCTTATAGAAAATATTTAAAAATAACTAAATCAGAAGAAGACACAATATCGTGACTTACAAATCTCCTTTTCTGTGTTCTTTCATGACGATCTCCGGTTTAAATCTTTCACTTTCGTTTAGCTTCTTATGGGTGGAACTGGTTGAATGACATTTAACAAAGATGCCTTCAGATGGTGCTGCTAAAACAATTCTTTACTATATCTCATTTAAAAACATGCATTCCTCAAAAATCTGCCCAAAACCCAATTTTTATCCCTTCATCTGTATTTTCACAGGTGACAGAAGAAAAGGTCATACTTTTACATTTTATTTATGAGAAAAGAAAAAAATGCAAAAATCATACATTTGTGCAGAAATGGCACTTCATTAAACTTTACAAGTTAAAATAAAAGCTTCACAAACCTCTAACTATAATTAAAGGATTCTGCTATTAGCTCAGAATGATCTAGTTCAGGTTTAACTTTTGTAGTTTTACAGCTAGAGCCGATTAAAGACGCTCAGGGATCAGAAACATTGTTCTTTCTGACTCAGAAACCACAAACGGGAACCAACTTCAGCTCGATGCAAAACAAGACAAAAGAAACTGTAAAACTTGAAAGGATTTATTTTGTTTCCTTGTGATTCTGAGTCATCTCTGTTTCAAGTGTTTAGCCTCTATGAACCACATGGTACAGGACTTATTTATAAATGTAAAGAAAGAAATCAGGGAATGTGAGTCTGACTTTCATGAGTGCATGGAACAGTTAAAAGCCGGAAAGTGGGAAGTCAGCGTTTCCTTCATGATTTTGTGGCACTGGGCTTCTGGTACACACGGTGCAGGACGCGAGATGTGGGTGCAGAAGCATTCCTTACGTTCAGACAAGAGGAGGATTTACAGCACCTGGGTGCTCGTCCTTCATTTGCTCAGCAGAACTTTTTACTTCCTTTTATTTTGTGTAACTTTGACGTTTTTTTCCCCACATCATTTTTTCAGCTCTGTGGTTGGATTTTAAACAGACTAATAAGCAACAGGATGATTTTTTACATCAACATTATTTTCTTCTTTCAAATAAATTAAACTAAAATCACGTTTTTTGGACCGGTCTCCACCTAAATGTGCACCACAGGGACAGCTACGTTGGTTGTGAACGGAGAACGGGTGATGGGTTAACACTGAGCTGCAGCGGGCTGGACACTTGCTACATCAACATGGCTTGTTGGTGGTTTTGGTCCTCAGCAGGAGTCCCCTCTTGGCTCCCTGAACCCGGAGCGTTTCTGTGGTAGAGCTGTCTCACCGTGTCCAGGGTCTCCCCCGTGTCCTCTGGGTATCGCGCCTGCAGTTCTTCATTGGCAACGTAGTGAGTTTCTGTGAACTCTGAGAAGTAGCGTCCCACCTCCGGGTGTCCGATCTCCAATGGGGATGAGTGGGGCTCCAGGTTCTCTGACAATCAAATAAAGTATAAGAAATTTTCAGATTTTATTTAATTTTTCACTGCAAAGCAGCCTGAGGAGTGTGGATGTTATAGTAGTCATCACAAACGCTAAGACCTTAAAGACCAGTGGATGTCGAAGATCTCAGTGATCTGTGTTCATTTTATTTTTTGTGTTAGCTCCTTGTTGAAGATTTGTGATATTTGTTTTAAATTTTTGCTTTCCTGACTTTGAAATCAATTAAATTGTTAAAAAAAATAGAGGAATTTTTTTGGAAATCTGCTAGAAAGGTCCAAGAATGGTACTCCACATCTTTATTTTTTCTTTTCCCTGTGTCCTGTCTGGCTGTGAAGCAAACAGAATTGATGTCTGAATGCCGGTGACAAGCCTTACAGATTTACTCTCAGGTGGAGCATCAAAGCGTCTGCTTCTAATGTCACGCCTGATACTTAAAACTTTATTGTTATTGTTGCTGAATGTTTTATAATTCCGACCAGACACGGAGTCAAGAGGTGAAAGGGAAAGGAAGAGACAGGGGGGGGGGGGGGGCAACCATAGCCTTAAGACATGTGTTTAACGTGCCCAAGCCCATACTTATGAGAGCACCATGTGAGCACCTGTGTGTGTACACACGCTTGTTTATGTAAGGTTTCTCTATAGGAACGTCCAGTAGAGTGTGAGGGACCACAGATCTGCCCCCCAAAGATGTGTAGGAGACGGGGGGAGCTCCAAGTTCCAGAGATCCAGGAGCTGCCCCAGAGCACAGGAACCCCAGGGAGACTGCGACCAGAAAGGCCCCCGCCCCCCTCGAGAGGCGCAGAGGATCGCCCAGGGGGGCCACAACCAGCAGCCGGCAGAGCCCCTGGAGATATCAGCAGCAAGCCCACAGACCCACCCGCAGCCTCCCCCGCCGGAACCCAGAGACCCGGGACCCAGGGGCGACTACCCCCGCCGGGGACCCAGCAGAGCCCAGGGACCCAGACCCCACCAGACAGCCACTGGGATTGGTCAGACAGATGCCAAAAAATCTTAAACCCCCTGACCCGGGAGCCACGAACACTCAGGCAGACCAAGGCACCGCACTCCACACCAGGTGAGGCGGGGGGAGGGGAGACGAAGATCTATATCATCATAAGAAGTCCCAGGAGAGGGGAGGAGTCAAAGGCCCCACCTGACATATACAGTCATACACAAACACCGTCACACACTCCCTCCCTCATGCTCACACATACACATACAACCAAAGACTTACAAAAATGCACGCAGGACACCCACTCATGCTCCCCATACACACCCTATTCACTCTGGTCCCGGTACTGCTGCACATGGGGTACAACCATCACCGGTTACCAGAGTTTAACCCTTTCTGCTGGGGTGCTGATGAGCAGGCTCCCCCGCCCAACGCTGAGCACAGCAACCCACCACCCCAGACCCCAACCAGACGGCCAGATCTCCCTCCTAGCCTCCAGCCCCAGGAGGCCTAGCCACAACAGAGGTGTGCTACGACCCCTAGTCTCCCTCCGCCTGCTCCAATATAGTGTTGTGTGTTGATGAGGTGTATTCCATGGCTGTGGTGAGCGAGCTGTGTGGGCATCGCCTGGCCTATGCCAGCTGATGCCACCGCACCACCCCACTTGCACCCACAGCCCTCGGTGTCTAAGTGCAGTTTAAAATTGGAAGTGGGCACCTGCACTCGGGATGAGAATGAGAAATCCCCCTGCCAAGTGCCGTTGGATGTGCTCACTCCCAAGGCCCTAAGTGTGTGTTTGCGTGGAATATCGTTGGTGGAAGTGTTTAAGGTGCAAATAAAATTGGGGGGCAGGTTGCCACAGTAATGTGGAAATGGGATCCATACCCGCACTCCCTGACTTGTCCACCCCCCAAGGTCCTATGTGCAAGTTTGTGTGTTGATGTGAGGGAGCAGGAGGAGAGAAATATGCGGGGATGGGGAGGAATGGCTGGTTGGGCTTAGCCCTCCAGGGAGCCAGCTCCCCCACTGGCCCCAATAGGCACCTCTGTTGTCAAAATGCCACCCAGGTCATGGAGACCCCAGCCCATCTTGCCAGGGCCCAAAGCAGCAGCATTACAGAGCCTCACGGAGTCCGAGGGCACCAACCCAGCCCCACCCCAGCAGAATATCTACGCCCATCCCTGCATTTGCACAACTTCCAGAATATATAAAACATAGGACATCCAGGTAAGGTTGGCTCCTCCCCCTCCTGGACATGTGGTACTCCACATCTAAAGTTCCCACGGGATGTTGACAATTCTGAAATCAAAACCAGGATCATATTTTTTTTCTGACATGAAAGTCAGAAATGTTTTCCCCTCTTCTCGAAGTATCTACTACTACTGTAATAGTATCTATTACTGTTATTTTTGAAAATCAATTTCTCTTTTAGAAATATGAAACTTTATCAAAAAGAGGATGGATATTTATTTCCTACGGGATGTTGATGTTTGCAAAAAAAGTATAAAAACATGAATATGTGTAAAATTATATTAATGTCATTCTTTTGTGGAAATTTAAAGTGATTATTCTATGATGCATGAAAAGCTGCAGTAACTTGCATTTACTATTATATCTATTTTTAGCCAAAGTCATTAAGAAACAGGTGTGAATCCAGAGCTGCAGGTTTCAAACCCCGACTGAGATTGTAGATTTAATTTCATTTAATTGTTCAGCCTTGGTTTTTTACGTCTTTTATCGTATCCCTTTTGAAGCTGCTAGAGCTATGAACTTCACTCTGAGACAAATAAATGACTCATCTATCTTCAGACGCAGACGAGATGCTTCACGGCGTGCTGACGTACCCTGTGCGGCATAACGGCACGTCCCGTCCTGCACTAGCACGTTGTAGAAAGGCTGGTCAGCTCCATTGGACAACTGGTGAACCCTCATGGTGGTGATCCACTCCTGGCTCATGGTGCATTTAGGGTCCCATCCATAAATCACACAGTTATAACCTGAGCTGAAACACGAGAGAGATTTTATGTAATGGCTGCATTCAGGGAGAATTTATAGGATTTATGTTCTCTGTACGTCTTTGTGCGACCCACCGCTTGTGTTTCATTATGAGCCCGACTGAATACTGGACCTCCAGGTGTTCTGGAGCACTGCGCCTCTTCACCTCAGGTGTTGCTGGATGCTTCTTGTGCTGAATGTGCTCCAGTGTGTGCTGCACCAGGTAACCCACGGCACCGTGCTGGGAGGGATCCAGCGCCTGGATGTGCTGCAGGATGTCCAGCACCTGGATTTAAATGAAAAGTGAGCAGAAAGTAGAGTTTTTCTGGATATTAATGTGAAAAAGCAGCAAAAACATAGATGTAAGGCTCTTTAAGGTTTTATTTTCACCAGAAGCATAAAGAGAAATCCTAATCAGAGGACAGAGGCAACACACACATTCCTGTGAGTTTGACTCATCCAGAAGCAGATTTCTACAAAGCAACAATAACCTTTAACCTGACCTTTTCTGGCCAGATTCCCAGGTGGAAGTAAAGCCGTGCCTGCAGCAGCAAATACTGAACATTATCGGGGTTGATGGTGAGGTAGAGATCCAGCGAGTCCCTCAGCAGCTGGTAGGATTTCTCATTGCCCTCCCTGAATAAAGACACAGATTACATTCATTTATTCACTCACTTCAGCAGAACTCAGCTTCCTGTGATTCTGTTTATTCGTTTTTCTTGCCATTTACTAATCAACTATTTAACCTTTTATGTTTATTCCCCTCCAACTGGGTCTGCTATAGACACTCAGGAGTTAGGGCTGCTCAGTCAATCGAATTTTAATCCCAACTACGATCTGAGATTGGAACGATTACAAAACAAAACGAGCAGATTATTTTCTCCTCCCTCTTGTGCTGCTCCAAGTTACAAATCAAGCGCTCCTCCCACCTCGTTGCCAATTTAGCAAATTAGTTTCTATTTCTAACATCTTTTTAGACCCCCTTCTTGAATTTTTAAATTATAAAAGTACCTCGCAAACATGGACGTAATTTTCACTTTAAAAGTGAGGGGGTCACGGGGGGGGGGGGGGGGGGGGTATCTTTACAGTATGCTCTCATGGGAAACAGGCTTCAACACAAACGGTTGTTTTCCTCTTGGTCCTAGAGCTCAACCAGTGTCACTTTAATATAGCGTAATATTGATTTTGGATGGTAAAAAGTGCAGGGGTCAAAACTTTACTTTGGAAAAAGTGTGTGTGTGTGTGGGGGGGGGGGGGGGGGGGACAAAAAAATTACGTCCATGCTCACAAACAACGTAGAAACATCTCTGGTAACCCTTAGCTACTTTCTGGAAAACTGTCGTCGACATTTCCTGCAGGTTAGCAAAACACTCCGCCTGTGCTCCGGACCGTTCTTCAGGACATTAGGAAAGGGAATGATGTGATGTGTTGGTCGCAAAAAAAATAAAAAATAAATAACGCTCTCAGAGCCGGCTTCCTCTTGGATTAACCGGAGTGACACACACCGTACCTGCAGGCTCCTGAGCCGCTAAAAACGTCATAATGTGCACCTGTGGTGCGCTAAACACACGCGCGGCTCGCCCTTGATTGCAGTGAGACTGGGTTGGGGGTTGGGGGGGTGCTGTGGCTGATGGGACCTGTAAATAAATAAATAGTTTAGAAATAGATAGAAATAAGTTTCTCGCGCTGATAAATATGAATTAATCTCTCTGAGACACGTTGCTAGTGTACACACTCATGCAGCACCGCTTGACAGGACTAAATAAATATTACGCAACATGACCGTCACTAAAACATATATGTTTATATGTTTTTTATTTATGTTATGAATGCCACTGTATAATTTAGTATTTGTAAGACACTGGTTGGATATTTGGGGCCTAAATGAGTTAAACTCTGTCCTTTGGGTCATAAACTACAAGCAAGTGTGTTGGCCTTTTTATTCTAGGAGTCAGGAGTTGGTTTTGTCATCATCGTGTTGCCCTGATTGTGCCCTGAGCAGTTTTATGACTGAATAAATAAATAAAACAAATAAAATCAACATTCATTGAAAAATCGTCTTAAATGATCGAGATCTCAATTTCAGTCACAATAATCGTGATTATCATTTTTGCCATAATCGAGCAGCCCTATCAGGAATGATGAAGAGTTTCAGGTGAGACGTCAAAGATCTTTAAGAAACTGAATTAATTCTGATTTGCTTTTATTGAACTCTCAGAATTATCATGAATTATTCATAGAAAACATTTATTCCTCAAAACAAGTTTATATGAAAAACGTTCTTAAACATTTGCAGATCTAATGATGAAAAACAAAATGTAACCAGCCTAACAATTTATTCAGTTTAGTTTCACAACCAAACTCATACTTTAGATAAAAGACTGAATGAAAGGTTTTGCGGCCAAAAGGATGAGCAGAACATCTGTCCCATCAGGCAGCTCCAAGTTAAACGTTTGAACCAGTTTTACTTTTACCCTCTTTTGCCAATGTTGAGCAGGTTTCCCACCATCCTGAGCAGAACTTCTGTGGTGCTGATGGCGTTGTAGTAGTCTGCTGTCACCTGGTGGCCAATCAGGTACTCACACTCCTTGGCCTTCAGCTGCTTGCCTTTACCAAAGGCATCGATGTAGACAAAGTCATAGATGTCCTCACTCCTGTCGGTATGGCAACACATGTGGATGAGGAAGAACACAATGTGTGACCTTATCTAACTGTGCTTTCAAAAAACACGATCGAGCAGGAACACAGAGCAAACAATCTCGACCCAGACGCTGATCCGTCGACACCTAGCAAAATGCGCCATTACCCTATACCTGGGATCACCGGCTTCAGAGGAAGATCACACACAGCAAACCACTTTCGCACCCTTCAAAACCTCCGCTCGCTAACCCCCCCCCATGACATCCGCCTGTCTATGGGACTTTGGAACGGCCAATCAGCTGTAAACAAAGCTGACTTCATTACCGCATATGCAAACCACCAGTCACTCGATGCACTGGCCCTCACTGAGACCTGGATCAAACCATGTGACAATGCTACCCCATCTGCTCCCTCTATTAACCACACTTTCTCCCACATTTCTCGTGTATCTGGCCGAGGTGGTGGAACTGGCATGTTAATGTCCAACAAATGGATATACAGTCATTTGCTTCCCATCACTAAATACAACTCCTTTGAATACCATGCCATCCAGGTAACTGTACCGAAAAAATTCTTTTTGGTTGTCATATATCGCCAACCAGGCCAACCCTGCTCTCCTCCATTCCTGAGCACGACTTTCCCACAATGATCCTTGGAGACGTGAATATTCACCTGGACAATCCCAGCTCATCAGGCTTCCTGTCACTAATGTCATCATTTGATCTAAAACTAGTACAAAGTCCTCCAACTCACAAAGCTGGAAAAGCACTTGACCTCATTCTCACCAGAAACTGTGTCATAGACACAATCTCTGTCACACCGCTGCATCTTTCCGATCATTACTTCATCCATTTCAGCACGACTCTACAAGGGAGGTCCACTACTTCCTCCCCAATGGTCTCATTCCGCTGCAACCTCCGCAATCTGGCACCCAACCACTTCTCCTCTCTTGTTGCCTCCACTCTTCCATCTCCCAGCACATTCTCTGCTTATGAAGTGAATGAAGCCACCGAGTCACTCTGCTCCACACTCTGCTCTTGTCTTAATAACTTGTGTCCTTTAGCCACTAGACCTGCTAGATCCTCTCAGTCACACCCTTGGCTAAATGATACCCTCCGGGCTCTACGCACCAATCTTAGTGCTGCGGAACAGAAATGGCTCAAAACAAAAGATCCTGGTGATCTATTGAAATTTCAGGAATTACTGTCCTCATTCTCTGCCAGCATCACTGATGCAAAGAAAGCTTTCTACACTGACAACATTCTCAGCTCTACTGACTCTCAGAAACTATTTCCAACATTCAAACCTCTGCTTGCCCCTCCATCTCCACCTCCTACCAACAATCTATCAGCAGACACCTTTGCCTCATTCTTCACTGACAAAGTGGCAGCTATAAGCAAACAGTTTACTCAACTGGCCACTCCTGAACATTCACTACCACAAACTCCTTCTAGCCCAACCATCTCAGACCCTACTGCTTCATTTTCCTCTTTTTCCCCTCTCACTGAGAACTGTGTGTCCAAGCTTCTCACGTGCAGCCGCCCTACTACATGCCCACTCGACCCCGTTCCGACTAAGCTGCTCCAAGCTATTGCTCCTACAGTAGCCGCAGCAGTCACACATGTGATCAACGCTTCACTGACATCCGGTACATTTCCCACCTCTCTCAAGCATGCTCAGGTTAAACCGCTGCTAAAAAAACATCTCTTCCTCCAAATCATGTGGAGAACTACCGACCTATCTCTCTCCTCCCTTTTCTGTCCAGAATCATTGAAAGGCAGGCGGCTTTCAAGCAGATCACAGACTACCTCTCACAAAACTGTCTGCTTGACCCTTACCAATCTGGGTTCAAAAAGGGCCACTCCACTGAAACTGCTCTGTTAGCAGTGACTGAATCCTTAAAAGAAGCTAGAGCGACTGGCAAATCCTCAGTGCTTATCCTGCTCGACTTATCAGCTGCATGTGACACTGTCAACCATGGCTTCCTTTTGTCCACACTCTCTAGCATGGACATCACAGAGAAAGCACACACCTGGTTTGAATCTTACCTCACAGGACGATCATTCTGTGTATCTTGGCTTGGACAATCCTCTACCGTGCACCATCTTGCCACAGGAGTGCCCCAGGACTCTGTACTAGGACCTCTTCTCTTTGCCATATACACCACCTCACTGGGTGAGATCATTCGATCACATGGCTTCTCCTACCACTGCTATGCAGACGACACCCAGCTCTATCTGTCATTTCCACCGGACGACCACACTGTCTCTGCACGAATATCAAACTGTCTCTCTGACATCTCAAAATGGATGAAATCCCACCATCTCCAACTCAACCTCTCTAAAACTGAACTACTTGTCATCCCACCAAAACCATCCATACAACACAATATCTCAATCCAGAATGACTTCCTATCTCTGGCTCCTTCAAAGGCAGTTCGAAATCTGGGTGTTGTGATTGATGAACACCTGACCTTTAAAGATCATGTTGCCTCTGTTGCCCGTTCATGCCGCTTTGCGCTGTATAACATACGAAAGATCAGACCATACCTAACACAACATGCCACCCAGCTCCTGGTGCAATCTACTGTCATCTCCCGCCTCCATTACTGCAATGCCCTTCTAACTGGTCTTCCAGGCCTCTTCAAATGGTCCAGAACGCAGCGGCGCGTCTGGTCTTCAATCAGCCTAAAAGAGCACACGTCACCCCTCTGTTCATTGAGCTCCACTGGCTACCGCTAGCAGCACGCATCAAATTCAAATTGCTAACACTAGCATACAAAGTCCGAGATGGTACGGCTCCCATCTACCTGAATCCTCTTGCAAAGGCTTACGTCTCGGCCCGGCCGCTCCGGTCATCACAGGATGGTCGGCTAGCAGTGCCTACACCACGCTCAGGACAATCCAGACTCTTCTCATGCATCGTTCCACAAATGTGGAATGACCTTCCAAGCACTACCAGAACAGCGGCTTCCTTTTTGATTTTCAAGAAACTCCTGAAGACCCTGCTCTTCAGAGAGCATCTTCTAAACTAGCACCCCCCCTGCACCCGTCCCCCCTCTCTACTGTCCACTCCTTGTTCCCTCCTCTCCATGATTCATCATGCTGCCTCACTGCCACCTACGACTGACTGGAAATTGGTTATTGTTGTTAGCCTCAAGGGCAATATGCCGATTATTACTTGTAAGTCGCTTTGGACAAAAGCGTCTGCTAAATACATAAACATACGTTTTAAAATGTCAAAACTGAGTCAAAAGATGAAAAAAAACAACACTTTGTCTTTTAGCAAATGCTAAAATAACAACCATGTGTCTGTGTGGGTTTCCAGGTGTGTAAACAGTCTGTTGATGTTTTTTCCTCCTCTTATTTTTCTGGTTTTATATCTTTCTTTTATATTTCTGTGGGTATGCATGCCTGTAATTACCTGTATCTGGTACGTCTGAACTTCCTGAAAATAAAGGCCACTTCTATTCTATTCTAATGTGAATTTAATTTAGAAAGATCCAGTCATACTTTCTTGGTTTTTGGCACCAGCGCAGCAGGAAGTGATTGGGAAAGTTGACGGGCTCCAGCTGAACGCCCAGCTTCCGGGCCAGGGTCATGTAAAGAACAGAGAGGCTGATGGGAATGCCAGTATGCCGAAGGAGCACCTAAGTAAAAAGGAAGTGAAAATAGTTTTAAAATAAATGCATTATTGATAATTTAGTGAAAAACCTGTTTAAGGCTGACCTGATGGATGTAAGAATTGAGCGGGTTGTAATAGTCACACTCGTTGCCTTTGTACTGAAGCTGCTCATACAAGACCGAGTTCAGAGCAAACAGCACCTGCCTCTGGAGCTCAAAGTCCTCAATGACATGGTCACCTACAGCACACACAAGACTAAACTCTTAAAAGATGGCTCACACAAAAATCTGTGCAGATTCATGGCTGTTTCAGACTTTGCTGCAGGTGCAAACACAGGTCTTAATGTTTTAAATGTCTAGTTATGCAATAAACTTTCTGCAAAATAAATAAATAAATAAAAAATCTTTGAAAAAAGGCACATATATACAAAGAATAAATCTTTTCTTGTCCTATATTATCTTATAATCTCACCGTTGGCGATGCGAAGACTGGGATGAGATGGATTTTTGATTCTTAGCATCTTCTTTGCCTTTTCTATAATTTCATCTAATTGAACTGAAACACCATCCAGTGTGACGTCTGCCAGTGGGTTACAGTACTGATCCACCAGCACAGCACCTAAAGAGGCAAACAAAACAATCAAAAGTGGTAATAAAAAAGGAAAATGCCCGAACAATGTAACATATTTTCATTCCTTCTAAGCTTTTTTAAAATTATTTTCATATGGTAATTATTACTGCAGGATAATACATTCAGATCTCTGTAAAATAGATATTTATACTACAGACAAAAACAGGACACATGTGTGTAAAACAAGATGTAGCTGAGCTGAGCTGAGGTGCAGCAGAACCCAGCAAACGGTCAGTACTGATGGATCACCTTCCAGAGCTGATTGTTGCTCTGCAGGCTGCTCCAGAAAGGTCTTCAGACTCCTCAAGATGTTCTGCTGTCTCAGGAAGTAAAGGATTTTTCTTGCATAGTATTTCAGTGTCAAGCTTTTCCTAACAGACGGTGGAGAAAGAGACGGACTTTAATGATACAGAAAAGAGGGCGCAATGCAACAAAGGCTTTCATAGCCACACAAAACTGCTCTCACCTCTTGTCGGAGTTGAGTATGAAGAGGAGCTCATCTTCGCAGAAGTGCTCCGGCATCCCGAGTGATTCAATCTCTGCAAAGCTGTCTCCCAACACCTGGCCAACGCAAGGCTGAGTTACAGATCTCTGGGTTAGTTTGCAACATTTAAAAATACATGTTACTGCACAAGCATGCACCCACATACAGACTGGAGGCAACCAGGAACATCTGGATGTAATATATCACATCTTACAGAGTAATCTGATTAGAGTTAACCAAGTTCCAATGTAATGAGAAAACATATTACTTACAACTTCTGTGAAAAATCTTTTTGAAATCGACTCCACAGTCCTTCGTATCTGTATACCGACCCTGTGGCGTGTTTTGTACTCCCTTAGCCAGTCGCAGCTCTCGTTCTGACGGTAAAACCTCTGCAATCTCGGCCATCTGTTGATGCAAAGAGCAGATTTGTTATTTCAGAAACATGCAAGGGTGTTCTGAGAATCAGGCCACTTCCTGCCATAATCGGTGCATGCAGCGCTTTAAAACTGTCCGTCCTCCTGCTGTAGAAGCAGCTGCCTCCTTGCTGAGAGAAAAACCAAGCAGCCAGTGAATGAGCCTGTGCGGTTCCCAGAGATTCAAGGTCAAAGATGATGCTTCTTTTGAATACTCAAAGAAAAACACATTATATGTCACTAGCAAGCTTTATTCCATGTGTCATGGGTGTCTAGAGGGATGCCCGGTACCCGGATTAGCTCAAGGATAAATCTGGTGCATCAGCAGAATGTATTCGCTGACAGTTTCAGTTCGCAGGAAACGAGCTCATGTCAAGTAGGCATTAAAGGGCTTTAGAGCCCTAAACAGGACGGGTAAAATCAGTAACAACATTGTTATCTAACTAAATCCATAAAAAACCAACACAAACCAGAACTAGCATGGATTTTCACACAATCGGAGCACCTTAGTTTGTACTGGTGTTCCCAGACCTTTCCCCTTCCATGGCTAACGTCGTGCAGTCGTTTGCAGCAGCAGGAAACGTTACAAATGTCGACGTGTGTGAGGACAGGGAAGCACAAGATATGTTCAAGCAACTCGGTCGGCAAATATGTCAGTTTTTTAGTTTGGGGCTCGGAAATATTCCCGTTTAGAATCGGTTGCTCCTCTTGGGCTACAGACGTCGCCATTTTTACTGTTTACCCCATTACCTCATCGCTTAGGCACCGCCTCCTTATGGCGCAGGGGCTGGGCTAAGGGCGGGGCATCTGCCACAACCTGCAATATTATTGGTTGTTAAGTTAGAGAGAAAGGCGATGGTGGGACGCTCCTGCTGATGATGCATTCAATGTCCCTGGGAACTAAGCAATTCATTTTACAAAAAGCTGGGTAAACCTTTGACCTAATTTTTGTAAATGCAGAAAAACAAATTGTATCTATCTTATTATTTTCAAAATATACAGAGTAATTTAGGATAGAATGCCATACAATAAGTTAAAGGTAATTAACAAGTCATTGATCCATCCCTTAATTTAGGTGTATTTAGCCATGACGATTTGTAAGGACAATCTACTTACTCTAGAAAATGATCAGATAATTGAAAAACTATTTTAAAATCTGTCGAGCTCATTATAAAATGACAAACATTATAATTTATAATAGTGGCAACATTTTATACAACCTTTGAGAAAAGTTACAAACTCTGATCCCCAAAGTGAGTTTTAAACATTTACACACTTATTACTACATAATAGACAACACGTGAACGCAGCACAGTTTTGGTTAAGATAGCTACAAGTTGTTAGCCACAGGTCGCCTAGCTTTTCGCGTGAAGTCTGTGGATTGAAGGGTTAAACGTTTCTCATACACTTACATGTGTATTAGTAAGACCTTTCCTTTGGAGTCGTGTCAAATTAGAGACAGTCAGACATTTTATTTTGGAAGTGACTAACTTTAGTAAGCTAATTTACTTTTTACTCATCGTTAGCTACCAGCCCAGGACACTGCGGTCTTCTGCTAAACGTGTTTGTGAACGTCTGCTTTTGTTTCAACCAGGGAAAATACAATTAATTGTAAATAATAATGTAATGAGTCATTAGGAGAAGCTTAAAATATGTAGTGAGATATGACTACAGTTATTTAAATGTGCTGAAACGTCACATGCACATCTGTACTTATGTCCAGTAGTTCTCCCATCGCCTGTCTCAGCTTGTTAAGGAAACTGGGAGGAAAAATGTCTTGACCTTTCGGCTTAAAGGGGAGAATCGAAAGTACTTGATTTTGTTAAATCTGTGAACTTATTGCAATGGCAAGTGCCTTGGCAGCAAAAATGGGATTTAACTCCCTGCTGAGAAAACAAGCCAGGAACTTCAGAGTCAGGATCTGCACCATGGAGTCAGAGGAAGAGTTCAACTGCGAGGTAAGTTTAACACGTGCGAGCATATTTTCTGCCACCCTCAGTTAGAAACCCCGAATTGTGTTTCAGCTTTGTGTCTTTAACTGAGTCATTTGTTTACACATAACCACAGATACGACGCAGGAGAAATCTGGATGTTAAACCTGCAGTTCTCGCTCACTGACGCTAGATGGCAGCAAATAACAGAGCATCACCTGAACATGCTTTTAAAAAATGCTTTGTTTTTCTTCTTTTTTGTAGTATTATTAAAATATATCTGTAAATATAGGGTCATTTAGAAATTTATTAGATACATTTACTCCTTGTTTGTACATCTACTATATAGATGTGTTATGTGGTAGGACTGAGTGACTTGCAAGCACCATGTCTGTATTTAAAAGGGAGGAACCGCTCCTTGATTATCGCTTGGGTTTGGTAATTGCAAACAGCTTCATAATGTTAGTTACTGATTTCTATTTTCAGTGTTGGAAGGAGGATTTACTACTGGTTTAGTAAATAATATGTATTTATTTTTAAATGAAATGTGCTGCATGATTAAAAGCCAATTCAAATATAAAGTATTCAGTTTGTATGAGAGGATTCACCAACATTATTTCCTTGGACCTTTAACGTGGTTGCATTTATCATTTTTAATGGCCATTATTTATGATTAATGCATCTTTTAGGTCAAATGGAAAGGAAAAGACCTGTTTGACTTGGTGTGCAGGAGTCTAGGATTATGGGAAACGTGGTTCTTTGGCCTGCAGTACACAATAAAAGACACCGTGGCTTGGCTAAAGATGGAAAAGAAGGTCGATCCAGTGTTTTACTTGTCGTACAACATGAGTGAGCATTTCTTACATTTGCTAGAACCAAAACATTTATTGTGGAGAAACCTTTTCTTCACTGTTTCAGATTTTAGATCAGGAAGTGCCCAACGAGGAGCCCATCACGTTCTTCTTTCTGGTCAAGTTTTACCCTGAGAATATTGAGGAGGAGCTCGTACAAGAAATCACTCAGCGTCTCTTCTTCCTACAGGTAATGAAACATATTAATAAGGAATTGAATGGTGATAATTCATTTCAGTTCAATTCAAAAATACTTTATTGATTCCAGAGGGAAACTGATTGCTGTAGTAGCTCAGAATAATAATAATAATCAAGTCATCAAAGAGTTGTTGTATATTACAATGGCTGTTGGCAGGAAGGATCTGCAGTAGCGGTCAGTGTTGCAGCCAAACTGAAGAAGCCTCTGACTGAAGACACTCTTCCGTTGTCGGACAGTCTTGTGAAGAGAACGCTCAGGGTTGTCCATCATGTTCTTGATTCTCTGGAGAATCCTTCTTTGCATGATCTCCTCCAGCGGTTCCACAGTCGTCCCCAGAACAGAACCAGCCTTTGTTATTAGGCTGTTGAGCCTTTTCAGGTCCCTGCTTCTGATGCTGCTACCCCAACAGACGATGGCTGAAGAGATTACACTCTCAACAACAGACTTGTAGAAGATCTGCAGCATCTTGCTACAGACATTGAAGGACCTAAGCGTCCTCAAGAAGTGCAGTCTGCTGTGTCCCTTCTTGTAAACGGCTTCGCTGTTCTTTCTCCAGTCCAGTCTGTTGTCCAGGTGAACTCCAAGGTGTTTGTATTCCTCAGCCACCTCCACTTCTTCTCCCATGATGGAAACAGTGTTTGACTCCACCCTGTTTCTTCTGAAGTCTAAAATCATCTCCTTTGTTTTGTTCACGTTCAAGGTCAGATGATTGTTTCCACACCATGCCACAAAGCGCTCCACCAGCTCTCTGTACTCAGCTTCCTGTCCATCTCTGATACACCCAACAACTGCAGAGTCATCTGAGTGTTTCTGTAGATGACAGGTCTCTGATTTGTACTGGAAGTCTGAGGTGTACAGGGTGAAAAGGAATGGTGAGAGTACAGTCCCCTGTGGTGCTCCAATGTTACTGATCGCCTGGTTTGATGTGCAGTTCTTCAGCCTCACAAACTGTGGTCTGTTTGTCAGGTAGTCTTTAATCCAGGTGATAGTTGAGGCCCCCACCTGTGTCTTCTGGAGTTTCTGGCAAAGTACATCAGGCTGGATTGTGTTAAATGCACTGGAGAAATCAAAGAACATGACCCTCACAGTGCTGCCTGCTTTGTCCAGATGACCGTGGGTTGGTTGAAGCAGCTGGATGATGGCATCTTCAACTCCAACTCCATGGCGATAAGCAAACTGCAGCGGGTCCTGATATTTCCTAGTTTGCTTATTCAGGTGGACCAACAGGAGTCTCTCCAGGACCTTCATGATGGGGGATGTCAGGGCAACCGGTCTGTAGTCGTCATCATAGGCGTCATTTTAACCGGGGACGCCGGGGACATGTCCCCGGCAAAATTTGTGATTGGCAGCTGTGTCCCCCCCACTTTCAAAAACGCCTGCTGATGAGGATTTTTGTTTTACCAGCTCAGATCTTATGGGTCGGCAACCTGTTCCCATCAAAGAGCCATTATTACCCATTTCCCATAGTAATTTTGGACGGACCTTAATAAGCAGCGACTTGGTCGCGCTAGAAAATGTCGTTTAAAAAGACGTCATAAATGTGTTCCCCCGTCCTTTTTATTTATAAAATATGAAGTAAAAACTCACAATTTAATTTTCATTCATTTGTCATTAATATGTAGTCTACACCCGTGCGTTAAGTGGACCATCTTCCAGTAAACGCAAAGCATCCAGCCCACCTCTCCAAATGCGTAAAATGTGCATCAGCCGCTATTTAGGCCTGTCGCGCGCACCGTCAGCTGATCGGCCCAGACAAGAGCAGAGCAAATAGAGAAAGAATAGAGGATGATTGTGTCTGGATGTGGATGGAGATTACATTTTACAGCAGCCTGATCATCATTTAAATACGTAAACCATCACCTGTCTTCTAGTCCACGCTATCAGCATTGTTTTAATTGGTGTGTGTGTGTGTGTGTGTGTGTGTGTGTGTGTGTGTGTGTGTGTGTGTGTGTGTGTGTGTGTGTGTGTTCCACTTCAAACACTGGTCTAACCAACCAGACCAGCGTGTCCAGTAACATATTAATGTTACAATTAAACAGTTACACTTCATGTAGGCTAGGAACGTTTCACCTGCCGTGGCCCGACCGCTTCTGCTCCACATAAACTTTGTGCGTGATCAAATGTCTCTACGCGTCATGCGTCTCCATATTAGAGATGGAAACAAGCGCTGTTCAGCCAAAGTTTCATAATTTCATAAAAAGAACATTTTTCCAAGTGACACATCCCTCAGAGAGACCGGGTTTCCAGACTGTTTCAGTGGGAGGAAATCTTATCGCATGCGCCGTTCTGCACTGCGCTGCAAACCCCAGATCTTCAGCTCACTGTCCACCGTGGGCGCTCCGAGCCGTGCTGAACAGTGTCCAGTATAAAGCTCTGATGTTCTGATGGGAATATTTTACCTCCGCGATGTGCGTTAACGATTAAAATGTCAGCTCATCCATGCGCATCCGTGTGCGTCGGGGTAATTCTTTCAAACCAAGCAACATCCTTGAGTTCATCTGTCAAAATAAACAGTCAAATGGAAATATCTGTAACCTGCCGTTTAACTGTTTTGCCTTCTTGTGAAGATTGTTGCAACGAGAAACAATTAAACTTGATTAACCCCAGAGCCACCCAGAGAACCAGAGCGCATGCGGAAGGTTCCTCCCACTGAAGCGAGTGTTTTCCAAACCCGGTCTCTCAGAGAGACTTGTCACTTAGAAAATGTTCCCTGATTATGAAACTTTGGCTGAATAGTGCTTGTTCCTGTCTCCAATGTGGCGACACATCCAGGAGCCGTCTGAGGAGAATCCCAGAATCTCACATCCTCTTCAGCTCAGAATGCGCCTATATGATTACGCACAAGCGTGACGCGCCAACCCGGTCTCACAGTAAGACCGGGTTGGAACTGTTCAGGTTTACGCAGACAATCTTTATATTTAGAATTGGCATACAGATGTAAAATTAATGCAGTAAAATATAAAGCATTTTATTTAAATATCCATTCATTATTTTACAAACAGAGAGCCGCATCAGATGGATGGAAGAGCCGCATGCGGCTCCAGAGCCGCGGGGTGCCGACCCCTGTGCTAGCCTACTTTATTGTCCCCAGCAATTTTTAAACCCCACCCAAGTGTATGGTTATTGTCCCCAGCAATTCTGAAAACAAACTGACGCCCTTGGTCGTCATTGACTGATGGGCGAGTTTTCTTTGGAACTGGAACAAGGCAGGATGTCTTCCACAGGACTGGAACCTTCTCCTGGGCCAGGCTGAGGTTGAAGAGGTGCTGCAGAATCCCACAGAGCTGCTCTGCACAGGCCTTCAGTACCCTGGGGCTGACACCATCTGGACCTGCAGCCTTGTTCCTGTTCAGTTTCTCCAGCTGCCTCTTCACCTGACTTCTAGAGACAGATAGGTGGGAGGGGGAGGTAAATGGGGCAGCAGCATCTCCTGACTTGGTTGAAGACAGATTTATAGAACCAGAAGAGTCCATGACTGTGTTAGTGGACAAAAGAGCTGGCGTGTGATAGGAAAATGTTGGATCAGAGGAGGATGGGATTTCTGATTGGCTGGGGACAGGCGAGGAGGATGCTGGGTTTGTTCCTGAACTGAACCTATTGAAGAACTTGTTCAGTTCATTGGCTGTGTCCAGGCTGCCATCTCTGCAATCCTTCCTCTGCTTGAAGCCAGTGATCTTCTTCTTCCCTGACCAGACATCTCTGATATTGTTCCTCTGTAGTTTGTTCTCCAGCTTCTTCCTGTATGCCTCCTTGCTGTCTCTGATCTTGATCTTCAGTTGCTTCTGTATACTCCTCAATAATTCCCTGTCTCCCTCCTTGAAGGCTCTTTTTTTCTCATTTAGCAGATTCTTTAGTTCACTGGTGATCCAGGGTTTGTTATTAGCGAAGCATCTCACTGTTCTGGTGGGTATGATATTGTCCACAGAGAAGTTTATATAGTCAGTGACACATCCAGTCATGGCATTGATGTCCTCTTTATATCCTTGGCTGAGAGTCATCCAATCTGTGGTCTCAAAACAACCCTGCAGGGCTTCTTCAGCGTCCTGTGACCATTTTCTCAAAGTTCTTCTTGTCACAGGTTGCCTCTGAACAAGTGGTTTGTATTCTGAGCAGAGAAAAACAAGATTGTGATCTGATTGTCCCAGAGGAGGTCTTGTTTTGGACATGTAGGCATTCTTTACATTTGCATAACACAAATCCAATGTCTTGTTTTCTCTGGTGGAGCAGCTGACAAACTGTTGAAATGTTGGAAGTGTAGCAGAGAGTGAGGCATGATTAAAATCACCAGATATAGCTATAAATGCATTGGGGTGCTGGGTTTGTAGCTTAGAAGAAGAAGAAGAAAGTATCATTTCTATAGCGCCTCTCAAGATAAAAATCGCGAGGCACTTAGCGACAACGGAACTGATGGCATCACATGCATTTTCAGCAATGGCTGAAGGTGGAATATAAACGGTTGCCAAGACAACACTGGTGAACTCTCTTGGCTAATAATATGGGTGACAACTTATTGCCAAGAGTTCAACATCTGGGCTGCAGAGACGACATTTCACTGAAACATGACCTGGATGGCACCATCTGTTGTTGACAAGCACTGCCACTCCACCTCCTTTTCTTTTCCCGCTCCTCTTCAGATCTCTGTCTGCTCGCACAGTCAGGAATCCTGGCAGAGAGATGCTGGAATCAGGGATATGGTCCTGCAGCCACGTCTCAGTGAAGCACATAACACTGCACTGCCGAAACTCTGGCTGAGTCTTTGAAAAAGCTTGGAGTTCCTCCATCTTGTTGGCCAGTGATCCCACATTGCCCATTATGATCGATGGAAGAGATGGTTTGAATTTCCTCTTTCTCTGTCTCCGTTTTGCTCCCGCTCTGCACCCACGCTTCTTGCGTTTTAGCTTATTAGGGATTTGTGGCTTCAGTTGAGGTATTATTTCAGCCTTTCCAATGTTAATCAGCTGCTCTCGATTGTAAACCAGCTTGTTGCCATGGTTACGCATCATAACAAATGCTCAAAAAGTGAAAAAATTGCAGTAAAAATCCTCCAAGCTTCACAGCACCAGAAACAGAAAAGTAAAATGTCAAAAAATACAGTTTTTCTTGAGAAACTAGAAGAAAAAATGTCCAAGAAAAGGCAAAACTTACATACAGTCAACAGAGCTACTCCAACATGCAGCCACCCAGAGCAGCGCAGTTCCTATCATAATTTAGTAAATGCATGAAATTATTGCTAAACTGGTATTTGCTTTCTAAAATATCTTAATGTGTTATGTTCTAAATTATTTTATTATGCGTGTTATTGCATGAAAACCTTATGAAGTGGTGCTTTTATGAAAACACAGCACATTTCTGTTCTCTAACGACCAGTAAATTGTTCCTTTGTCTGCATTTTGAGAGGAATGATACCCCTTCTGAACCCAGACAGCTGACTCACACGCTGTTTCATTGTTTTCACAAAAGGGACTTTTCTCACATACACTCACATGTGGACATATGATGAAGAATTAGGCTTAAAGCTGAATTTATTAGAGGCTTGGACGCATGAGCATCCAACACATAAGAAGTTAGGTTTCCCTTCACCCATCGAGTTGCTTTTATGTAGGAAAACACAAAAAAAAAACCCTCAGGATTTAAATAATTATTTAAATAAGGATAATTTCAAAATGCAGCTGACCTTCAGCACTTTAAGCATTTAAGACACTGCATATTTAAGATGATTCATGACAGCTTACGCTTATCTTACCTTTCTTTAAGTTGTTTGACTGAACCCTGTGTAATGTACTTTCTTCACCGTCCTGCTCTGATTGTGTGCAGCCATGCGAAATCCGTGCACAATCTCCCAGAGATCACCACCACACCATTCCTCCAGCAAGAGATGGATTTGTTACTTGTTTTCATCGTCCAGTCACATTTTATAATTATAGGCTCTAAAGGCTCAAGTTTTGGCCCGATTAACCTCCTGAGACCCGGATTTGTATTTGGTGTGATGTAAAATAAAATTAAATAAAAATATTGACAGGTTTCCTAGAAAAAAACTGAAATAAAAGATTTTTTAAAAACTTAAATTCTATATCAAATATTTCTAAATGATAAAAAAAAGTCTAAATTGAAGAAAATAAAATATTCTAATGCAAGAAGCCAATGTTCGTATAAGTGGATGCAGGGAGGAGGTTCATTACACAATCACTATATTATTACATAATCCCTACATTGTTATTCCCACCAGCTCCATGATGTCAGACCTGTTGTGCTTGAAGTGTGCCAACATTCGAAGGCTCTAATCTGTTTACAATATGGAGTAGGATTACTTAAGTGCCTTATTTATTAAATATAGTGGACAGAGATTTGATTTCAGCTGCCAAACCGCTCATTTAGGGCAACATCCTGCTACAAGGGAGAAGAAAGCAACAGGTGATGCATCATGCCCTCTTATTTTTTGCTCTTGTTAATTTCCATTCAGTCACCCCCCCCCCCCCCCCCCCGGTTCAGATAGTGTCACAAGCGTGACAGCTGGATTAGCGCTTATCAAAAATGATCACCGATCCAGATACGTGTGCCCTCAAGCCGACACCGCTCACACTCTGGAGCACTTACACAAACAGACGCGCACATCTTCGTCACGTCAGCCGGTTTAAGCCTCAGCCGCTCAGAGCTTGTTATGATTAGAGTCTGTCACCTCTGGCTTCACACCTCTGTTAGTCTAAAACAAGAGAAGACAGCATGACTGGCTTCGTAAATGACGAGGTCAGAAGCAGTAAATTGCTCGCTTACCTAACTGCCATTAAGGCGCGTTGGCCCCAGCTAACCTCACAGCTCGGCTCTGATTCGTGTGTAGTTATGCGAGTTTTTCTGTTCTGGTGTGATGTGGTTGTGCCGGACAGGAGCTTCATTCTAATCAGATCTTATTATAGAGAATTCACGCCTGCTGAAACGGTTCCTGGTATTACAGCGACCCCTGAACACTTGCCTCAGTCTTTACTTAAACTATAAAAACTTTCACTTTCACTAAAGTGAGTCCACAAACGCACCATCAGCCTCCAGGAATAGACCGAATGATTAAAATGGGTGGCGTTCCCTTTTAATTATCATGCTTTTCTTTTCTGTCTTGTCACTCCTCTGATTAGCAAAGTGATATTCTTGGATCAGCTTAATGATCAAATGAAATGTTGCTGCTTGGTGCTAATAGGCCCCCATGTGACTGTTTTATTTAAGTCTTTGAATATTCATTTGACTCGGTCTGCTGAAGCATCGAAAACTGGCTGCTCTCCGGACATTTAGTTAGCAATTTAAAGGCTATTCAGTCATGAAAAATGTACATTTTTCTTTATTTTTGAACAAATATTTTAAACAGATTCTATCATACAGAATAAATTATATAGAAAAAGTGACATACTCAAAAAGAGTTCATTATTTTTACCACTTTAAATACCAACAAAAGCAAATGAAATAATGCTGTTTAAAAGGTCAATTCATTAATCACACCATACAGCGATAAAACCAGAATAATGGCTGCAGATTTAATATCAGTAGTTTTAACCCTCTCAGGCTCAAAATAAGTTTTGATAAAACAACTAAGTCCTTAGTTTCTGAGTTAAAAATGATCATGAAATACGTACCGTATTTTCCGGACTATAAGTCGCTCCGGAGTATAAGTCGCATCAGGCATAAAATGTAAAATGAAGAAGAAAAAAAAACATATATGAGTCGCACTGGACTATAAGTCACATTTTGGGGGAAAATTTTATTATTTTCTTACAAAATCTGAGACCAAGCATTTCACATTGCAAGACAAGTACCGATAACAATAACAGAATAAACAATCAGGGCGCAACAGCGCGCCGCAGTCTCCAGCAGAGGTTGGCGGTGTTTGAAACCCTCCCAGCGGGGCAGAAGAGCTGAAACCTGGATCGGAGCCGGCCCACAGCAGCGCGCAACGGTCTCCAGTAGGTGATAGCGGGGCAGGGGAGCTCATTCCTGGTCCAGAGCCGGCCCGCAGTAGCGCGGTTTAGTTTACATAGTTTGGTATACAAGTCACTTTGGTATACAAGTCTCTAGACCAGCCAGACTATGAAAAAAAGTGCGACTTATAGTCTGGAAAATACGGTATGCGGAGTAACCAGGTAGGTAGGTTTTAACTGTTGCAAATCTGCAGCGCCTGCCTCCAGAGGGTTAATATCATAGTTAATGTTTGTAAAATAAAAGTTGGGATAATTATCAGGGGATTTCCGTCACGTTTCCACGCTGATGGGATTTGGTTACTCATTAGGTGAAGAAGAAGATCCTCGAGGAAGAGATTCACTGTCCTCCTGAAGCGTCTGTGCTGTTGGCCTCTTACGCCGTCCACGCCAAGGTGGGTACTCGTTGTTCTGGGCTCAAGACTTTATTCTCAGTCATTTAAACCTCCAGTCATACATCTATGACTCAACAAGAACTTTTTCTATAATCTTACATACTATTTTGGAATGATAAGGTGCTGAATATTTTCTAAAACACTTTTTTATTGTTAAAAAACAATACAATTGTTAACATAACTGTATACATAGATTTACAGTCAACACATCTGCAGTTTCCACTTGCAAATATCTTCACCAAACCCCCGACAGCAGTGACCAACACAACTCAGAATCTCTGATCAGTTCATTGATGCGAACCTTCTCAGCTTCAGACCTGCTGATTCTAACTTAACTAGACCAGCACCTGCTGGTGCAACATTTCATTATTTTCTAACTAAAGAGGATTCGGAGCTAGGGACAGTGACGGTTTTAGATGATCAAGTTCACAATCTCTGCTGCTTCTTAACTTCCATGTCAGGCTTTCAATTCTGCAAGGGCTCTGATTGGTTTGTTCATTAACTCCTTTTCAACTTGGTCTTTACCTGACTGCCTCATTTGATTTAGCATAATTTGTTAATAATGGAAAACTTTGTGAACTGGATGGGATAACTCGTAGGGCAGATATGGTTTAGGCCCAGTTCACAGGGAAGCGTTTGAAAAAGCATGAGAGAACCCACAGGGGGTGATAAAAAATCATGGATTTAACAACTTTGGTCCTACTGTCTGTGTGGTATTGTTAATGATCTGTATTTATATAGTGCCTTCAGATTCCCCCCCCCCCCCTCCCCTCCCCCCCACCCGGCACTTTACAATGCAACAGTCCTTCATCCACGCCCACACACATTCACACACTGATGGTGATGGTCCCCCTGACCACCACCAAGGGTACAGGAACAGAGACAGACAGGGGCAACCCTCCGGTTAGAGGCGGGCTCAAATACAAGTCTCGAAGGGCCACATTAACTTTTTCAATGAGCCAGACGTCCATTTATTATAATTTGTCAATCAACACGCCTGAATAAAATTTGCTTGAGCACAACTTGCCTTCTTCAATCAGAGCAGCAACAAGCATACGATACAGTTTCCATGTGATGCCTCTCAATGCCGTTTCTAATAGGAAAACTTTATCACTGCAATGGACTCTTGACAAATTAAGCACATGGGTCTGATGGAGGAAGAATAAATGCAAATTGTTCTGTCCATTCATCTTTAAATTGTCTATTCCTCGGCAGTTTTTTGGATGGAGAAAAATGACGAGTGAATATGAAAATAATCACTGAACAAGCAGCTTCGAAAGGGAAAGTAAAACGCATCACTCAAGCAGATGCTGTGTTAATATGCAAGGGACTGTTTTTAGCATGGAGAAGACTGTACTGTTGCTGTGTTGTGGAGCTGACACAGGGGCCGTGGTCTTCCTGTTATTATTTAAATAAAGCCAGCACAATACCACGCTGCCTCAGTAAAAGGTAAAAATCGTGATTTCAGGGTCGGAAAAAGGACCTGGCACGCGGGCCGCCTATTGAGCGACACTGGTCAAGGTTTTTCCACTTAATTAAACAAGCAAGACAATCCAACGTGTTTAATGTCATGTTTTTATGATCAGAGAGGTCCTTCTGAGCAGACCAGAGTTCTCTTAACACACCACACACGGTAGGAAGGATTTTCAGAGCCATTACGGGAGTTAGGTGTGGCCTTAATTGTCGGGAGAGGAGAATCGGGTCAAAAATTGGCATACTTATCTTGCTGTGCGAACCGGGTCTTAGGGGCTTCTAGTTGATTATTAATTTACAAGTTTAGAGACAAACATGCATCCAAGAGTCACTGAAAAAAACTCCTAACAAGCCTCAAGCAGTCTCAGTCGTTTTGCTTGAAGGGTCCCATCTCTTTGAAGTCCCTCTGACAATGCTAGGAGTACTGTAGCATAGGTTCTTGACAGAGCGAAGCTTTACCTTAAAGATTTGGCCGAGAGTCCTGGGAGACTCGTCTTTCCCGTGCCAATTTAACAAGCCAGGTTTCAAAGAGACAGTGTGGATCAATGAAAAATCAGCAAATCAGCTTGTGCGCTGTGCTCCTCGGTGTCAGCACCCTCATTGAGGAAGCAGCACAAATGTGAGGCCCCAGTCTGTTTTCATTAAATCAACAGTCAGCTTGCATTAGCGTCAATACGACTAAACTGGCAGGGTAAAGGGGAAACAGCTACTTGTTAAGTATGGCAGCTGTTGAGAGGTTTTTGGCACACTTTCCTTCTTCTCATCTCCTCCTGAAGTGTTTCTGAGCACAATCACTGTGCAGCCAGTGAAGTAGAGGATACTACACACTGTAATCTACTTTGGTGCCATGATATCTTTAGTTGGGATGATGACGGCCTGGACAGTATATCACACACACACACACACACACACACACACACACACACACACACACACACACACACACACACACACACGGTTGGAATCACTTTTCAGTCTAGTGTTGTAAGATGTTTTTTGCTCTTTAAAAACAAACAGAAACACAAGTAGATCTGAGAAGAACGCAAACATTTTCATCCTTTTCTTCACAGTTGGGCTTTGTTTTCAGAGTAGATGCGTTGTCCCAAGGACCAGAAGTATCAGAACAAAAGCTGGGGTTTAAAAAATTAAAAGAGAGACTGGTTGGCAGGTTGGTTTAACAGTAGGGGGTGAGGGTGCTTTGCTCACCCATTTCAAAGTGATGAGGCATGGGGCAGGTAGACTGGCGTATATGGCACTGATGGAAATCATGGTTGCTTCAAACAAAACCTTTTGAAAGTTTAATCACTGGGCTTGTCCACTTTGTAGCTTTTATTTCCTGTTTCATAATAGGCCACTGAGAGGATTTCTTATTTGATTTCATCACGCAACAACAAAACCTTAATATGAAAGTTATGTCATGACATTCAATTTAGCAAGCAAACGTTTATTATGTCACGCCCTTTTTTAAATACACAGATTTAATCTTCTTTTAAAAGTCCTGTGAAAGGACTTTTACAACAAAGTCAGCACTGCAGCAGCATGTGACACTCGTCATTTTGCCACCATTATTTTCAGTTATGACCCCTCCCCCTTTTCTGTGACACACCTTCTAGTGATATTATTAAATGCTAGCCTGACAAGTCATCTTATATATGTGAATATAAAGTTAGGCCATGACCCATAAACAGAGATCAGTTTTGGGGCGGGATCTATGGTTGTCTGTTAAACTGTCTCCGCGCTCTATTGGACAACAAACATTACAACATATTCACCTCTATGGATGTCAGTCAACAGCGCAGACCGCCATACACTGTTGAAGATGACACAAATACATCCTTTTTCTAAATAAAGGACCTAAGTACCAACATCTGCTCTTGACTCAAATAAAATAACATGTTCAGGGTTTCCCCCAGAAAACGAGTAAAGCCTGGCGGACCGGACCGTCAGAGCGGGGGTGGAGGTGGGGGCTTGGTGTATGAATTCCGTTGCTTATCCGTGACAGCGGGGGGTGGGGGGGTGCGTGCACGTGCACACGATCCGCTGCTGTTTCTCACCAGTGTCAGCTGATGGAGGGCCCTACCTTTGTTTCACTGCCATGCGCCGTTCATGTCAGCGGACACGGTAGGGTCGGGGAGGGCGGGGCATGGCGCTTAGCCTGGCGGGCCGCCAGGCATAAGCCTGTGCTGGGGGAAACCCTGATGTCTAAATGGTCCAAATTTGATGCCAAAACCATTTCAAATGTGCCACCGCCGTCTTTGCTGTTTCACTCAGTCACAGCACTGTGATTGGTCCACCAAACCGATAAGAGCGCTATGATTGGCAAGAAACAATACTTTCTAAGGAGGCTCCAATGAATTCCTAACCAGTGTATGATTATGATATATTTTTACAAGAGTGAGCAGTTTTACCTTTACCCCACAAGTCATGTGTCAGTTATTTTACATCAGTACCCTAAAATGTTTTAGGGTACTGATGTAAAATACGGATTGCACGAAGAAGTTAAACAGTTAGTGAAAACCATTGCTTGGTTCTTGCCGAAACAGTGTAGTAAAGATTTGTTTAATGCCTTCCTCAGAGCATCGGCCATGCTTGCCGAAACTTCTCCACTTAAAAGGTAAAACCAAATCTTTTCTACGCTGTGTTTAGAAAAGAACCAAGCAATGGAATTTGACGGATTACACAGAAGGAACGTACAAAAAAAGTTAGCAAATACACAGAGAAATAATCATTAAGAAGTGATTTTATAACCAAATAGAATTGCTATTAATGATTCACCGGGGCAGAAGGATGCGTCCTTTTCCTTCTCATATTTGTCAGGGACACATTCCTTATGGCTTTGTTGAAAAAAGATAATCTATAAGCTGCTGTTGACAACTAAAAAAAAAAAATCAACATTAACCCGTCTGTGGGATCGGATTGCTCCTGTTAGTCGAAGATTATTTAAAATAATTGGGAGAAAGGTTATCCAATAAAAGTTTCAGAGAACATTGTTCCACCTTGTCTTCTTTAAGTGAGGCGACTTCAATAAGTCGATGTATCATCAATTATTTAGCAGTTAGAAATAAGCAGGTGAGAAACCCCGGGGAGCCGAAGAGGTGGTGGGGGACTGAAGAGACAGAATCTAATTAAATTATCCAGAGAAACTCAATTCTGGTAATCACTGCACTGGTGTTCGCGGCTTCGCAGTGTGTAAACCGAGCTTATGGAAGTGAGCTCCATTATGTAGAGCTTTCAGACTCAAACAAAATCCAACTCTTATCATAAAAGCTAAAATCCTACAAATGGGAAAACAAAAGATAGGACTGTAGCCGAATGTGTTTGAAAATCTTATTTTTCATGATTAAACAGGCTTTGGATGTCTGTTGAAAATACCCTTGTTGTAAACTGGAATTGTACTCGTCGTTTTTTTTTTAATTTCTTATCTCAAACCATGAAATAAACGTGATGTTCTATAAAAATTCATGGCTGGGTGCAGAACTTTTGTGATTCTGAAACAGGTCATTTACCCTTTAAATTGTTAAATTATTGCATGTTTGTGCAAATATGATTGTTCCAATTCACAAAAGAGTTTTAGTTAGTGAGCCACGATATTTCAACATCAATATCGATGTCAGTCTTTTTCAACATCAATCAAATCAAATCTTTATTTATAAAGCACCTTCCGGGACTGTCAGGGAGCCAAGGCGCTGAAACACATCATAAACATACCAATGTTGATCAGGTAAGTCAAACCGAGCAAATACTAATAACTGATATTTATCTCCATATTGTTGCTGTTTGCTTGTGTGTTTGGGGGAGGGGCGTTGGCCATGTCGTATTTGTTTGGGCCGGTGACAGTGATAGGCAAAGCAGCTTTTCTTATAGAGCACATTTCAGACACAGAGGCAATTCAATGTGCTTTACAATGATCAGGACATGATATGAAAACAACATAAAAACACACAGAATTACAGTTTAAAGCTAAAGGAGAAGACAGTTACAGGGCAGGTTACAGTGGAGATGACGCAGCATAAGAAACAAGTCATTTAAAGGCTGATGAGTACATGAGGGTTTTAGTTTTGTTTTAAACAACACTAGAGTTGGGGCACATCTGAGGTCATGGGGACCCTGATTCCATATGTGAGCAGCATAGTAACTTAAAGCATCTCCACCATGTTTTGTTCTGATTCGTGGTTCTACCAGCTGATTGTTTCCAGCATGAGGGTAGGAGGATTGCATCCAAAAATGCAAGAGCTACACCGGCAGGAGCGGTTGCAAAAATAAGATTCCTTTGTTTAGGATGAGGTGCAAAGATCCAAAGAGACAGGAATCTAAGCCTCGCATACAAAAACACTGAGTGACCAAACAAAAGCTCACTTATGAGCAGGAACCTAGAGCACACAAGACAATGGACCCACAGCAAACAGAGAGACAAGACAGGGTTATATACACAGGGGCTGGGTGATTAAGGGAACTGGGCGCGGGTGAGACTAATGAACTGAGAGGAGGAGCAGAAACAAGCAGGGGAGAGACCCAGATCTAAATCCTGTAAAACAAAAGCTACTAAGCAAAACTAAATTAAACTATTCCTAAACACCGTAGAGCAAAGACCCAGGAGATCTAAAGATGAGTAAACTAATGACCTAAATGGGGAAGGAAACACAACACACTTAATCTGGGCGGACAGTGCAACTTTTTCCCTCGTAGCACTCAGCTTCAGCTCAAACTGTACGACTTCCTCGCAGGGCAGATCTCACGAGTCGTGCGTTCACACTGTACGACCCAGTTCTCGGATGCGACCTGACTGCTCACACTGTACGCCTGGTAGCAACACGTCGGACCTAAAAATATGCTAAAATAGCAGTTTTTACTCAACACGTCAGACTTTTTTGTCGTGCCTGTTGTCCTTCGGGAGTGCTGCAGGAGGACACACAGGGATTTATGGGGGTTGGATGAGGAAAACGAAATAAAGAAAGTAAATCTGTGTTTTGTGATCAGTTTAATTTGACACGAACACGACAAACACGCTTTCTAGACAATCTTTGTGAGTAAAAAAACGTGTAGGAATTAAAACGAACAACGTGTGTTATTAGGGAAATAGCGGGCGAGCAGTGTTGATGCAGGACTGCGCATGCGCCATGAGCGGTTCTGGTACTTTTTGGGTCGCAGCGCCGCTTCAACAGTGCGATACCCTCACGAGGGACGAGCAAAATATCAAACACGCCAGAAGTCCGTGCGAGCTCACGATTGCTGATCGGTAGCTGGTCACGTGGTGTTAATCGCCTCTCGTAACCCCCTGTACACTACACGACGCTCAGCTCAAAACTCGCCCCGATCTCTTGGATTCTCGCACGAGTGGAAAATCGGCTCAAAAAAGTGAAAAAGTCGTACAGTGTCCGCCCGGCTTAAAGGAGATATGAACTAGAAAATCTGAACCTATAGAAAACTAAAGTGAAGGGACTGGGGGGAACCTGAGGGAAGCCAGCAGGGGGCTGGGGACCAAAGGGACACAGAACATGACACTCAGAGCCCTGTTGGGTGTATATACAGGAATGAGATCAGACATGTATTTTGGTCCCATGCTGTTGAGTGATTTATAAACTAGTAAGAGCACTTAAGCCTATTCTGTAGTTTACTGGTAACCAGTGCAGGGATCTAAGAACAGGAGTGATGTGCTCCGTTCTCTTAGTCCATGTTAAGACTCTAGCAGCAGCGTTCTGAACAAGCTGCAGTTGCTTGACAGCTTTTTTGGGAAGACCAGTTAGGAGACCATTGCAGTAGTCCAGCCGACTAGAAATAAGAGCATGAATACGTTTCTCTAAGTCTGGTCTGGACATGAGACCTCTGACTTTTGATATTTGATGAAGGTGATAAAACGCTGATTTTGTTATTGCCTTAATAAGTCCAGAGAAGCTCAGGTCGGAGTCAATAATAACACTGATACTGATCACAATGATTCAATTCAATTCAAAGATACTTCATTAATCCCAGAGGGAAATTAGAGTTTCAGTACACACAATTCTGAGATCAGACATACATACATAGGCATAGACACATGACAAGAATTGGTGACTGTGGTCATTCGCAACCCGAGTCGCGCTACCTTAATAGAGATCAGAGGGGTTTACATGAGGATTGGGTCAGGTGGAGGAAAGAAAAGGCACTTCAGAGTTACCCTCCACAGGGAGAGCAGCTTTGCTCTGCAAAAGTCACCTCAGATAGAAACGCAACAGATCTCAGACATAACACAACATCAGTGTCCACTAGGTGGGGTGGTAGGGTTGGGGACTCTCCTCACATCAGTGCATGCAGCCATGATCAGCAGCGCTCGTCACCTCAGTCTGGACAGGGGGAGGAGGTCGTTGGGTTTAGAGGGCACAGTGACTCTCAGCCAAAGTTCCAAGCTTACGATTCATCTCGACAATTATATGAGTTTGTGCATTCACAGAGCGGTGCAATCCATCCCTGAGCTCCGGGAAAGAGCCAATATTCCTCGACAGCTCGTTAATTTTCCGATAAGCCAGGTAACCTCCCAGGCCAAAAAGCAGGAAACCTGACACCAACACCACGAATATCCAGACGTCTTCAGAATCCTCTACAGACAGTTGAGAGAGGCAGATCAGGTTCCACTGTTTCCAGGAGTCCATGATATGCCCAGCTGGCTCTGTCCCAGAGGGGCACCCGGGAGCCCCTTCTCCCGTTCTTATCGTTGAAAAAATGTTGTCAGTTGCGTTGAGAGACCAAAAGTCCATTTTTAATAATTCCCAGTTTCCAGAAAAAATGCAGAAGCATCGTACACCCGAAGACAGACAAAGAGCCTTGGGATAGTGATGCAGCTAAGGAGTGTAGGGCGAGTTTAGCTAAAACAGAGGTGCAGTGTAGGTGGTGTGGTTACTTTTACACAGTGTTATAGGTTTAGGGAGATATATATGATACACAATATCAATAAATATTGGTTATCGATAACAACAGCTGTATTAATACTGGACATCCATTTCATATTGGTTCATGCCTTTGGGTTTGGATTAATTCAACCTTTTGGAATCAAGCTGATTCATATTTTTTTTCTTATACAGTATGGAGACTATGACCCTAATGTTCATGAACCAGGCTTCCTGGCGGAGGAGGAACTGCTGCCAAAAAGGGTGAGTCCCTGTCAGGCGTGAGTGAGGATGCTGACATATGTCTCATACTCTCACTGTGTGACGGTATTCTAATATCTACTCCACAGCCCGTACGTTTCATACGAAGCTTGTGTCGGCCTTTTTCAATTTCAGGTGATCAACTTGTACCAGATGACTGCAGAGATGTGGGAGGAGCGAATCACCGTGTGTTATGCAGAGCACAGAGGCAGGACGAGGTAGAAACTGATGCTCATGACTGAAGTACTGCGAGGTTGAACAGTCAGAAGCACAATTTAAAGTTTTAGATTTTAAAACACGTGTTCTGCAAAGCTGGGGTCTATTTTGGAAGTCAGGTGCAGAAAAAAGTTGTAAAAGACTAATTTCTAACAGAATCCTGGATAATTGAGAAATTCACTGCTTCCCTGAGCTAAATTAAAAGTGGACGTGGAGAAATTGCAGGAATGTGAAGTGTGTTAAAATTTAGTGGGTGGGATATTTTTGGACTTCAATAGGCGCAAACCTCAGCACTGGTGCAGACCAACAAGCCTTTCATCCTGAAGGATTTGAGGAACAAAGTACTAGTAACTTCACTCAGAGCAGAAAACTACAAATAAAACTCTAATTCCATCTTTTGGTTCTTTTTAAAACACAGAAAGGTTTTATTTACCTGCAACGTTTCGTTTGCGGCTGCAAACTTCGTCAGGCCGACGCTGATGGTGGCGTCACTTCCTTCTCCGTTTATCCGCGGGCAGCAGAGGACGTTGTCGCCCTCTGCTGCCCGCTCTCCCCTCTCCGATGATGCAGTCCCGCATGCGCGATCCAACGAGTAAACTCCATCCGTTTTTGCTCCCCAGTAAAACTCACGCTAAAGCCTAAAGCAGGGGCATTCCATTCCGGGCCTGGAGGGCCGATATCCAGCACATTTTAATTTTAACTCTATTTCAACACACCTGATATCATTCAGCAGGTAATTAACAGGCTTCTGTAGTGCCTGATGAGCTGCTGCACAGGTGATTCAACCACTGAATCCAGTGTGTTGGAGCAGAGAAACCACTAAAACATGCTGGATACCGGCTCTCCAGGCCCGGAATTGAATACTCCTGGCCAAAAGGAATTCTGGGCTGTGTTTTATGGGATGTATTCATGGCAAATGTGCTTAGAGAACATCACTTTCTCTTACACTTCTCATGTATAAAGTCACCCTTTTCACTAGGTAGCATGGGTATTGTAGGTCTGTATTGGTTTACTTTTGGTTCCATTTTAATCTCTAACCAAATTCCTTGAAATACACATTTTTCTATGCTCCAATGTTATCACGGGATCGGATAACAGGCCCAAATATGTGATTTTCAAAGGACATAACATTTATGACTTTTTTAATTCACTCTGAGATAGAGATTTTCAAACAGAACAACAATTGCTTAGTTTTTATTTCAACAAGTTGCTCTACATCAGTTTTCTTTGTTTCTTGGACGAAATCACACCATTATGTCACACAATTTATGGCAGGCAGGGATTCAGACGCCATAACATGCAGCCGCTAGCTAGTAGGCTAACACAGAGCTAATGTGTCTCCACAGGAGAGCTAAATTGTCTGTTTTTTTGTGGTATTTTAAAGCTTTCTTCAAAGTTAAAATGTGAATTGCCTACAGTTCGTTATATACCAACATGTTTTAATTCAAAATAATTTTATCTAAATATTAAATCAATCTAGAATAAGTTAAATGTAAACGTACGTTTTAAACCTAAATATTAAATCTAAATTTAAAAGGTAAATTTTAATCTAGAAGTTTAAATCTAAACTTAAATGTTTAATCTAAATCAAAAGTATATATCTAAATCCAAATCTGTGAGCTACGTTTTTGAAGCACATCCAATGCCCAGGGCGAAATAAAGTAAGCGTAATTGGTCAACCTTTGTTGTGGGCGGGGCCACAGTGGGTAGCTTGAGGGGTGTGGTTAATTTGCCTTCAACCACAAGCTTTAGCTTAAACTTTTAGATTTTATTGTTTAGATTATCTGTAATTATGTAAAATGTAAAGATTTTGGTCTGTGAAGATTTTTAGGGAATATCTTCTTTGAATGTGATGAAATTGTGTTATATGTATGCTAAGTTTTAAAAATGAAGTAAGTCTTTTTCGCCGAACAGTTTACTCTTGGAGTTCCACACTCCCACTAATGGGAAGCTACAAGTGGCATTTAGATTTGTTCCAGTTTCACCCTCCGTTGCATCAGATTAATCAGGGATAAGAAATTATTCAAACTCATATCTGAAGTCACAGAAACATAAAATCCCAGCAGACACACGGTTAACTCGCGTTTCCATGATATATTTACCAAACACACCGATAGTGACATTAAATATAACTGGACCAGTTCCTCTGGTCTGCAGCTGGAATCGTAAGATCTCAGTCTCTATAATCAGGGCAAACCGTCTACGAAGACCTGCCTTATATTTGTTTGTTGTACCGCGCTGCTTCTGCCAAAGGAAAAGGAGCCTTCTTTTCGCCGGTGTACCCTCGTCTGTATACTCTTCCACATGTTTTTAGAACTGGATTTAAAATTGAAATGCTCCACATCAAAGTAACCAGCTGACCTTCCATCTGCATGTTCTTCATAGGCCGCGACCATCAGCTCTCCTGCTGTGGACTTCTCTGCATAAATTAAGCAGCACTATTTGAATTTCCTCTGATCCAGACGGAAGTTTGAGTCGGCGCGCTGTCCAACCTAGTTTTGTTTTTGTTTACTTGGCACAACGCTTTTGCCTTTCAAAACACCCGTGAGGCTGAAATCGTCAGTAACCATACGCAGCATCTTGTTGTACAAGTTCAAGCACCGCGTCCCGATTTTCCCTCAGTCATCAAGTATTCTAATGATCTTTTTTTTACCTGTTTGACCCTGAAATGATAGCAGATCTGCCAGCAAGCTGAGAGAAAAGAGGAAGAAGAGAAGCCTTTGTTTTCTCTCCAGCTGTCTTTACTATCCTGGAGGCGTCAGAATAAGTCTTGGTTCCCATCAAACATGACCCCTAAAGCCTGTTAGGGAGGTGGAGTTGAGTTTTGTTTCAGTACCGTCGTTTCTGTGTTCTTTTTCACTGTGACAGAGATTTTAGAGATGATACAGGGTAACAGATGCTGCTCACAAAAACACACCAAAGGTCTGATGCGTCTCCTCTCCTCCACTTCCCTTCTCCGTTCTCTTGGATCCCTCTCAATCGTTCTCTCTCTCTCTCTCTCTGTTTGAACCAGGGATGAAGCTGAGATGGAGTATTTAAAAATAGCTCAGGACCTGGACATGTACGGCATCAATTACTTCCTTATCAGGGTGAGTCCGTGCTGGTTTGCAACTTTCTTTACGAGGTGATCTTTGAAAGATTGTGAGCTTTACTGTGTTGTGAAATGGCTTTGAAAAGCTGTTAAACGTAAGGCTGATTCATGCGTCTGCGTCAGCGCGGAGACACGCAACGCCATTATCCGTCCTTGCGTAGGGCCCCGGCAGGCACGCAATTGAGCCCAATTTTTTAAACATCCATCCGTTGAGACGGAGAACGCAAGCTTGTGATTGGTCAGGGCACCGCTGTCATCTACACCGCCGCCATTGCGCCCTCAAAAACATAAAGAGAGCCGAGGATAACTAGCGGCAGACACGGAGAAGCTTGAAGAATACCTCGTGAAAAAACTAAAAATATGAACGTTTAATTCCCCGTGACTGGAGGAGTGAAAAGATGCACAGCAAGCGTTTTATTTGTGGACAGAAATGACAGGAAACGTGGGTTTAGAGGTGGGGAGCGCATGAAGAGGTGGAGGAGGATGAGAGACAAATATGTCCGTGTTAAAAAGTCTCTTATATACAAAAAACACAATATAAACACACTATCTTGGACCGATACATGACAGGATACCACAGAACAGCGCTACGCCCTCTGCTGTCCTGCCGGGGAATTGCTTTGCAACACTCCCCAGGAGAAGTATGAGGACAAAATGTCTCCGTCAATCCGTGCGTGTCTCTCCCTGTTGGAGCTGACGGAGAAGCATGACTCAGCCTTTAGTGTTTCTGCTTCTTTTCAAATGTGTCCTACACTGAAATGACCCGGGTCACTCTGAGTTTCACATTCACGCAGAACGAGAACATTGCCATCACCTGCATTAGCAGGAGATAGCAAAAAGACGAGGAAACAGCCGGGTCAGAAAAACACGGTTTCTTTAACGTCACGGGGAAAATTAGCATCCATGACCCCGCCCACCATGGCTTGAGACCATTGAAGGCCTTGTTGTATTTGTGACCAGCAGAGAGCAGAGCACATCTCAGCTAGTAGAAGCTAACAGTTAGCATTAGCAACTCCACCACACAGCAGAACTCCTTCTGGCTTGTTATTAATGGAGATAAAACATCAACGTTACAATTTTTGCTCAAGGAAAACGATCGAACGCAGCAAGTGGAAGAGTCAAGGTCAGTTTTATTTGTAGTACATTTACAGCCGTTGTTGACCAAACTGCTTTACAAATAAAAATATTATAATACAAATCAAATGAATTAAATTAGATACACGTTAAGGTCAAGTAAGATAAAATGCTGAATATATTCTTAGATATAAAAAAATCCATCTCCTAAATCATTAATCATTGTATAACAGCTCAAACAACCCAAAACGGGTAAAATGAGGTAGAAAAGAAGAATGAGCCAGCTCAGATAAAGTGTCATTAAGAAGCTGTAGAAGTGGCGTTGCTGTTGCACAAGAGCTCACGAGTCGTTCATTCATACTAGAAATCACAGCAGACGTATAACAAAATGAGTGAACGAGACCTTTACAAACATCTGTGGCTTGAATTTGACACAGTAAAAATAGCTCTGGACGGTCTTACAGTTAAAAAAAGCCTAATTTTCCAACAAATGCTCTAGGACCGGGGACGTTTTCATGTCCAGTTTCCAACTGTAGGTTTATGTTTGAATGAAAGATTTCATCATCAGCTGAAAGTGAAGTTTGGCTGGGATCTCGGGCTCCCCTCCGCCCGCTCGTGTTGAGCAGTAATACAGCTTTATTACTTCTTATGTGACTCAGAACAAGAAGGGAACGGGTCTTCTGCTGGGAGTCGATGCTCTGGGTCTCCATATCTATGAGCCGGAGAACAAGCTGACGCCCAAGTGCTCCTTCCCATGGAACGAGATCCGTAACATATCCTACAGCGACAAGGAGGTGGGGGAGCGTGCTGCAGGAATAAATACATTTGAATCTTTTACATGTTTAAAAATGGCTTTGCTGTTCCAAAAATAAAAATGAAAGTCCTGATCTACCATCCAGTTGTGTCCGTTTTCTGTACGATGATAAAGATTCTGGGATTTTCCTGATGTTTAGTTCACCATCAAACCCGTGGGCAAGAAAAGCAACACCTTCAAGTTCATCTCTTCACGACTTCGCGTCAACAAGCTGGTGAGCTCAGCTCAGATTATGGCTTAAGTGGCAGTAAATCAGTTTATTCGGGGGAAAATAATCCCATTCTTGTTGTTATTTCTGTCTTTAGATCCTCCAGCTGTGCATAGGGAACCATGACCTGTTCATGCGTCGACGTCAAGTGGATTCCCTCGAAATCCAGCAGCTGAAGGCTCAGGCTAAGAAAGAGAGGGCCAGGAAGCAGGTGGTGATGCACACGTTTAGTGTATTAAACCAAATCCTAATCTTCAATATTTTCTTATGTTTTTATTCAGAACCAAAATACTTTCAAAGTCTTTTTTCCAGGTGTTGTTTTCTAATTAGTACACACTCTTTTCCAGTGCAGCTGAGTGTTAGAAACTTGTTCTGTAATAAATCACTTTAATCAGATTTCTGTCACAATGGATTTCTGTGAACAGGTGGAAGGCAAACGCAATTATCCACACCGAATGCAATCAGCCCAGGATCAGATCATTTTGTTTAGGTTCTCATTTCCTCGCTGTTTTTCTTACAGTACAGACATGCATTTTAAATATTTTTACTCTTAACTTGTTTTATTTTCATACAGCTCCACCCTGTTATCAAATGTAATGCTGTCTGTAATTTCACACATGCATGTTTGCCGTATTCTAAATAAACTCCTGCATCATGCAGGCAGAGTGGCAGCGTCTTCAGAGGGAGAAGAAGCTGAGGAAGGAGGCAGAGAGAGCCCGAGCCGAGATGGAGAGGAAGCTGATTCAGCTGCAGGAAGAGGCTCACATGGCCAGCGAGGCTCTGGTGAGGTTTGAGCCGTCCACACAAATAAAATCACTCTTTCAAAAGCATCTTCCCGTAGTTTTTATTTTATACCTTTCTCCACACGTATTTTCATAAGTCACAGGTGTTCCGTTACCATCGTCACTTCCCTGTTATTCCTGTTTGCCATTTAACCCGCACCCCCTCCCCTCCTCTCCAGCTGCGTTCGGAGCAGACGGCGGACCTGCTGGCTGAGAAGGCCCAGATCGCGGAGGAGGAGGCCAAGCTGCTGGCCCAGAAAGCTGCTGAGGTCGAGACGGAAATGCAGCGCATCAAAGTGACCGCCATGCGCGGCCAGGAGGAGCGGCGCCTGATGGAACAAAAGATGCTGGAGGCCGAGATGCGAGCACTCAAGGAGTCTGAAGAGTCAGAGAGGAGGTGGGGGACTGAGAGGATTAATGAAGTCACAATTACATCTGCTTTTGTTTCTGTCACTTTCCAGGATTAACTCTAGCTCTCACACACAGCGTGCAGTATTCGTACATCTTTTAATAACTCATCCCCCCGTCCTCCTAACTTTCCAGGAGTTTCTTTATGTTTTGAAATCTGAATCCTTCAAGCAGAGCAGCTCTCCTAGCGGAGACATGTTATAAACAACTCACATAACTAGCAACCCCCCCATCAAACAGCTTTTCCAGTTATTATGTTGTTTAACACGAGGGTTTGCTAACATTCTGCTTCACGTCTGCTCGGCTGACATGAAAGTTATAACTCACTTTGCTCAGGGTGCAGAATTAATTGCTAAAACAAATAATAGGAAATGTTAAGTTGTTTAATCGTTTAATTTCAGAGGTTTTGTTCTTGCTCAGTGTCGGAAAAGCAGGGAATGGCAGAGCTTTCATGATCAGATCTCCCTTATTGGATGGAGGCACAGCAGTTTATTTGTTGTAGTTAGGGTTGTCACGGTAACCCCAGTAAAAAAAGTTGACAATAATAATAACCGTCTTCTTTTAAAAAAAAACTATATCATCTCAGTGGGTTTACCGTGGCTGCGGTGTAGGCGCGGTGACCCTTACCAGCCACCGTATCATCTGCTGAAGTTGCCGGCGGCACATGCGCACTTTGTTGTTTACAACCAAAACTTTCTTGAAGCTAAAGCTGAAATAATGGCCAAAGGAGGAGACGGCAGCGCTCAGGACATTTATTATCCCTCAAAGAAGACAAAGTGGGAAGTACGGGCATCTTTTAGATATTTGAAGAATGTCGAGGGACAGCCGATAGAAGACGGCTATCCTGTTTGCAGCACGAGCAGAAAAAGTGTCTGTGAAAGGCAGCAACGCTTCAAATCTCATGACACATCTGCGTGACCATCACCCACAACTCTACAGTCAACGCAAGACGAGATAACGTTAGCGTTTTAGCTAAAATGCGTGATCCGAGGATTTGGGTTGAGGGAGAACGCAACGAGTCGCTATATAAAGCAGCCGCAGCGCCGCTACCTGCATATAAACCGTGTCGCGGACACCGCCATGTTGAAATGACGCTATGCATTACGGGGCTCCCAGGGGCCGATAAGAGTTGGTCTCTCTCCGAGAATAATTATGAATTTAACAACGATTACTGCCTGATGACATTTTCCCACATCTGCAAAGCTCACTGGAAGGACACAAACCGAGGACGATACTTTCCTGATATAGGGTTTATTACTCAAGTAAGGGTAAAAAAAAGTATCTGATTAGAAGGCTACTTGAGTACTGAGTATCATCTGAACTAATATTTTTAAAATGATGACATCAAACAGACATAAAATAAGAAGTTATGGGCAAATATTGGTATTTTAAAGACTAAAGGGGGAAAATGTAAACAAATAAACAACATAATTACAAAATAACACATTTTAGGCTAAATTTAGACACAAACTGAGGACAATATTTCCTGATATACAGGGTTTATTTAATTGTGTGAAATGTGACACGTTTAAAAAAATACCGCGATAATACCGAAAACCGTGGTAATTTTGGTCACAATAATCGTGAGGTTAAATCTTCACACCGTGACGACGACCCTAGTTGTAGTTTATTGTTTTTAGAGGAATCGACTGACAGAGGAAGCCCCATCAGATATTCTCTTTTACTTCACACTGAATCTCTACACCGATAAAAAGATTTCTCTTGTTTTCATCCGAGTCGGTTCGAAGCAGTTCATCCTTTATGGAATCGATCAAATCAAGTACGTCTTGTGCTCGACACTTGAGTGTTTGGAGCTCAGGTGGAAATAGTGTCTTGGAACGGCATAATTCCCCATCTGCTCCAAATAGAGGACGATCCTTTCATCTACATAACTAAACACTGTAGTTGCTATTGCTGATATCACTCCACAGCTTCTGCGTTACAGTTTATTAGGCAATCATTTCAAACGGCCAGCATTAGCCACTTATCTGAAACTGCAATTTCAGGAGGAGCACTTTCCTGCACCACTCGTGTAAATGACCACATGCACTCAAATGCTTCAGGCAGCAAAGAATCAGAGAGTGTTCAAAAATAAAAAAACATAATTACTAGTCTAATATATTATTACATCTGTGAGCTCTAAACGGTGACGTCATCAATTCTACTTTAATGCTGTTTGGAAGATTTTTTGGGTAATAACCACAGTTCCAAAGAACACGTTTTTTAGAATGATTGGTATTGTTTTAGATTGTTCTGTTTTCTTTGAAAAGTCCGAAATATAAACAATAAACGTGTTTCTTTTTGCTTCTGCTTGTCTGTCAGGACTAAAGAAGCGGAGCAGCTGAAACAGGACCTGCAGGAGGCCAGAGAGTCGGAGCGCAGAGCGAGGAATAAACTCCTGGAGATTACAAGCAAAGCTATCAACGCGGTAGCTCAGCCACACGCGGACATGTCACCCCACGCTCTGGTGTTCATGTGCAAAAAATCGTGCAACTCTAATTTAAACCTGTAAAGAAAAACAGAAGGGTGAAACATTAGATTTGACTGATTAACAAGAAGAGTTGTTCTAATTAGAAATGGACCGATATGGTTTTTCCATTACTGATACCGATGCAGACATGTTGTGGTCTTGTTCAGCTGATGGCTGATTTTTATGGCAGATATCTAGACGTTTTCCGCCTTATCTGCTTGCTAACTTTGTGCACAAGATTAAGATCAAACATTTAATCAAAGATAATCAAACAAATCAATCAACAGACCAAGTAGTAAAGATACGAAACAGGCCACTAAAGGTTTTAAAGGCATACTAATGTGAAGGGCAACTTTTTCATATTTTTAAATCATTTTCTTGAACCACTATGTGCTAAGATGACTTTTTACAGGGTTAATGAAATGTCACTCAGACCTCACCCCCCTCTGTGGACAGAATACAGCACTTGCAACATCAGAGTAGCCAGTCCAGTGCCTGCTGGTGGAGGGAGCTGTGGAGTGGAGTGGAACTGACATGCTAGCGCTGCAGTACACTTCCAGCACGTTTCCTGCATGTTTTAGATCATGAAAACAGCTGATTTTTTTTATTTAGTGATGAACCGCTTCTGTAGACACTAATGAAGGCTGAGAAAGCATTTCAGCTGTTAGGTTAAGGTGTTAAAAAGACAAATGCACAGCGAGGAGATAGATTTCACTTTCGGTTTAACCACAGTGAATTATTATCAAACACTAGGGGGAGCTACAAGCAAGTAAAACTACAAGTGAGGCCTTTAAAGCATTTATTGGGAAGGTGTTTTTCAGAAACATCTAAATAAAATCCTGCAACATCACAGGGCTGTCTGCAGCTTTGCCTGACTTTAAATCTGCCATAAAGAGGTGTACCGGCCGATACCGACATTGGATAAGATTGGTAAATGTCGACCAAACAATATATCAGTCTATCCTTAGTTCTTACAGTTCAGTGCAAAAATGTTCAGTTTTTTTAAAGTCAGAAATATTTTCTTTAAAACATTAATTAGGCCTGAAGTGCAAATGCAGGCATAGAGGAGGCGCACATGATCGTAAACACGACCGAGTTCCGTTTTTACTGAAAAATATTGTTTTTTCTTACTATGAATTTATCGGTTTGACAGATTTACTCAAACTCACTAACATGAGTAACACCAGGGTAATATCCACGCTGATCTAGAGGTACTTACATAAGATCAAGCAGAGCATTAGGCAGCCCACGCAGGAGCTTCTAACATGTTGAAAACGCACGTGTTTCATATTCATACACACATGCACACACACACACACACACACACACAGCAGCTGCTCGACTCGTATCATCCTATAAATGAAACGTTTGCTCTACACACACAGAGCATGTGCTGCTGCTGCACTTTAACCATCAACTACTGGGTGAAAAGTCTGCACACATTATTTTTATTTCCATCAGCATTCACTCTGTTCAGACTGCCACCCGTGCCCTCACCCGACACCGACGCTGAATCTACTCCACCTACAGTTTGGTTCCCATGCTGAGAGCCAGATTTACATTTATATTGTGTATTAGGATCAGATCTTCTCCAGCTGACTCTGAGGTGACACGTTACTGATGCGTTCACCATGTTTGCATTCAGAAGCATATTAATGCATGTTCATGGACCTCAGCGGTCTTTCCTCTTCTTATGTCATCTTTGCAGGTGTTGTTTTCACATATTTTATTTTGATACATTATAATCTCCCTTTATCTTGTCACATTCTTGTATTTTTTGTTTCGTCTGTTCTCATCCTTCCCTCTGATCTCGGTTTCTTTCCTTCTTCCTCTTCATCCTAGTCTCCGGTTTTGCCATCCGACAGCTTTCCTCCTGACCTGAGCTACAGCAGAGAGAACCTCAGCTTTGACTTCAAAGACACCGACATGAAACGCCTTTCCATGGAAATCGAAAAGGAGAAGTGAGTTGCCACCCCACTCAGCTGATTTCTTTTAACATCTTTTGTTTTAGGAAGTTTAGTGGGCTGGTTATACGTGTCAGGCTCTGATGCTGTGCTGCACATGAAGGAGCACGTTTTAGAGTCTGAGCAGTGCTGGTTTTGCTTCCACCATTAAGTCAGTTTATCAGTAGCTACTGGGATTACCAGGGCTCTTGACCTAGATATCCAGTTTTAAACATTATAATCATATTAAAAAGAACAAGGAAACACATTTTACTGCAGCAGCTGCAGGTAGGATTTCAGTGAGTGTGTGAATGATGGAGTGACAGAGAGAGAGTAGAAAGTAGATCTAGCACCTTCTAGCATGCTAGTATGCTATTTGCCAGCTCCCTGGAAACATTAAATTCAGTGATGCTGATTGGCCAAAGATTATCCTGTTCTCCCTAGCAACCAAACACGATTGTGTCACGGTTTGCCTCTGCAGTAACCCATTTGCAGGAATAAAGATCCTTTATCCAGAGTTCAAAAAGATTTAATAAACAAAACTTCCTCCACTGACTGTGGGAACCAAAAACCAAAACCAAACTCAATCCATACATGTACAACTCAGCAAAGACAACTCCACACTGATGACTGGCAGCAGTGGCCTGAAATAGAATGAGGGGCAATCAAGATGATGTGGTTCAGCTGCAGCACTCCAGGAGGCTCACAGGGAAGGGGAGGATTCCTGAGAGGAGCTGCAGCTGACCTGAACAAAAACAACAGAGAAAAAGTTAAACACAAGCACAAAAAGGGGCGAATCATAACATAACCCCCCTCACAAAGTCCGGCTCCCAGACGGACGTCTCGGCTGGGTGGGGTGTTCCCGGTGAAACTGATCGATCAGATCACGGCTGAGGATGTGGCGTTCTGGGACCCATTGCCTGTCCGCCGGGCCATAACCCACCCAGTCCACGAGGTATTGGACGCCCCTGCCCACTCTCCTCGAGGCCAAGAGCTTATTCACGCTGTAGACAGGTCCGCCATCCACAATGCGGGGAGCTGGAGGGACCGCAGGTGGCGTCTGCAGGGGACAGAGTCTCTCAGGCTTCAGCTTGCTCACATGGAACACAGGGTGGACTCTCAGTGCCCGAGGGAGCTCCAACCTGACGGCTACTGGGTTGATGACCTTGGTGATGGGGAAGGGTCCGATGAATCGGGGCTGCATCTTCCTGGCACCCCCCTTCAGTGGCAGATCAGCCGAAGAGAGCCAAACCCTGTCACCCACCTTGTACTCCGGAGCAGCAGACCTCCGGCGGTTAGCCACGGAGGTGAACCGTTCCTGGTTCCGAACCAGTCGGGAACGGTACTCAGTCCATGTACGACGGCAGCGCCTCACGAATGCTGCAGGACCGGAGGTGGAAGCCGACCTCTCCTGATGGGGGAAGAGAGGTGGTTGGTACCCGTAGGCAGCCTGGAAGGGGGAGAAGCCAGTAGAATTAACCAGGGTGTTGTGCGAATACTCAGCCCAGGGGAGTTGAGAGGACCAAGTCTGGGGGTTCTTCAGGCACATAGCACGCAGGGTGGTCTCCAGATCCTGGTTAAAGCGCTCTACTTGACCATTTGTCTGAGGGTGGAAACCAGAGCTCAGACTGACCGTTATTCCAAGGAGTCTGCAGAACTCCTTCCAAAAAGCTGCAACAAACTGGGGTCCTCGATCCGAGGTGATGTTCTCCGGAAGTCCGTGCAGCCGAAAAACATGCCGCACCACCACCTCCGCCAGTTGCTGAGCCGATGGCAATCTCTGCAGGGGTATAGCATGCACCATCTTTGAAAACCTGTCCACTACAGTCAGGATCACAGTCTTACCCTTAGAGTTGGGTAGTCCAGTGATGAAGTCCATTGCAATGTGGGACCAAGGTCTGGAGGGAACAGGTAGAGGTTGCAGGAGTCCAGCCGGAGGAGTTCTGGGTGACTTGACGCTGGCACACACTGGGCAAGAGGAGACAAAAGCTCGAACGTCAGACGACACCGTAGGCCACCAGAACCGCTGCGCTACCAGGAAGGCAGTCCTGGTTACCCCAGGATGGCAGGCCAGGCGTGATGAATGCCCCCATTTCAACACCGCCGGGCGAAAACCTGGGGGAACAAACAAACAGTGCGGGGGGCATCCAGACGGAATGGTAGTGGGGTCTCGGACTGCAGCATTGATTCTGCGCTCCAAGGACCAACGAGAGACCCCAAGGACCAAGTTGGGCGGCACGATGAACGTGGACTCTGACTCCAAAGCCTCACCTTCCTGCTGGTACTGGCGGGACAGGGCATCAGGTTTAATGTTCTTACTGCCCGGACGGAAGGAGAGGTTGAAGTTAAACCTGTCAAAAAACAGAGCCCACCGTGCTTGGCGGGGGTTAAGGCGCTTGGCAGTCCGTACATACTCCAAGTTCTTATGGTCGGTCCACACCAAAAACGGCTGCTCAGCACCCTCCAACCAGTGGCGCCATTCTTCGAGTGCTAGCTTAACAGCTAGCAACTCTCTGTTCCCTATGTCGTAATTTCTCTCTGCAGGAGTGAGCTTGCAGGAGAAATACGCGCAGGGATGTACTTTATTATCAGACGCTCTCTGTGACAGCACAGCACCCACCCCTGACTCAGACGCATCAACCTCCACAATGAATTGCTTGGAGGTGTCAGGCTGGGTCAGGATAGGGGCCGCAGAGAACCGTCTTTTGAGCTCGGCAAAGGCCATGTCGGCAGCAGTGTCCCAGACAAAACGTACCTTAGCCGAGGTGAGTCTGTGGAGGGGTGCAGCCACGCCACTGAAACCTCTGATGAAGCGCCTGTAGAAGTTGGCGAACCCCAGGAAGCGTTGAAGCTGCTTCCGACCAGTAGGTGTAGGCCACTCGAGAACCGCTTTGACCTTGTCACTGTCCATCTGTACCTCTCCAGGCGTGATCACATGCCCCAAGAACTTAGTCTTGGTGGTGTGAAACTCACTTTTCAGCCTTACAGAAAAGCTGGTTCTCAAGTAGGCGCTGCAGAACGGCCCTGACGTGCTGCACATGTGTTTTACGGTCTGGGGAGAAAATTAAAATGTCATCCAGATAGACGTACACAAATCTGTTAATCATGTCCTTCAACACATCATTAATAAAACACTGAAACACAGCTGGTGCGTTTGTCAGTCCAAAAGGCATCACCAGGTATTCAAAATGGCCGCACGGGGTGTTGAAGGCTGTTTTCCACTCATCCCCCTCCCGTATGCGCACCAGATGATAAGCGTTCCGTAGATCCAGCTTAGTGAACACCCGAGCCCCTCTAATCTGGTCAAAGGCAGACTGCAAGAGAGGCAGGGGGTAAGTGTTACGAACCGTGACGCTATTCAGACCCCTGTAGTCAATACACGGCCGTAAACCCCCATCCTTCTTGCCCACAAAGAAAAACCCTGCCCCCGCAGGTGATGAGGATGGCCGAATAATGCCTGCCTGTAAGCCCTCCTGAATGTATTCCTCCATGGCTGTTGTCTCAGGGATGGACAGAGGATAGAGACGGCCTTTAGGAGGTTGAGCACCAGGAAGGAGGTCCACAGCACAGTCGTAAGGACGGTGAGGGGGCAGGTTCTTAGCACGAACCTTACTGAACACCGCAGCCAAGTCTGTATATTCGGGGGGAACATTACTGATGTCAGGTGGTTCCAAGGGAGGCTGGCTAGAAACAGGGCGAACAGGAGCAGCAGACAAACAGTTCAATAAACAAAAAGGACTCCACGTCAACACGCGGCCAGAAACCCAGTCAATATGGGGACAGTGTTTGCTTAGCCAGGGGTAACCCAGGATCACAGGAGGCACTAAAGAGTCAACCACAAAAAAACACATCCGCTCTGTGTGGTTCCCAGAGACCGTCACAGTGACAGGAACAGTGCGTGCAGTCACCTTGTGGATAAGGGAACCGTTTACAGCATGGATGGACAATGCAGGAAACACCTCCTCGACTGGAATCAAAAGTTCGCTTACCACTGCCTGGGACATCAGATCCCCATCAGAGCCGGAGTCAATAAGGGTGTCATATTCACCGTGTTTCGTCCCATATGTCAACCGCACACTGGTGGGCGGTCGTGAGGGCGGAGAAAAGGATGACACCCGACCCGCTAGCTGCATGGGCTCCGAGGGCGGGGCGTCACTGCCCAGGTGAGAAACACTCACAGAAATCGGGTGAGGACGAGGTGAAGAAGTCAGTGGGCGGAGCTCATCATGAAGGCGCTCCATCCTCCGCCGATCGATGCGTACAGCCAGATCGATAAGATCCTCCAGCTCCTCAGGAACCTCCCTCGCGGCTAGCTCGTCCTTGAGCTCGCTGGAGAGCCCCTGAAGGAAGACGTCGACCAGTGCATCATCAGGCCAGCGGGAGCTTGCCGCCAGCGTCCGGAACTGTACTGCATAGGACGCCACGCTGTCGTCTCCTTGTTTGAGCCGGAGCAGCTCAGAAGCAGCCGCGCGGTGCGGTGTTGAGGGATCAAACACCACGAGGAGTTGAGTGGAAAAGGCCCGGAAGGAACGAACCACCTCCGCTCCACGATCCCACTCAGCCAGCCCCCACCTCTTGGCTCTGCCCGTCAGGAAACTCAAGGCAAAAGCCACCTTGCTCTGCTCCGAGGGGAATTCGCTTGGATTAAAGTCAAAATGGAGCCGGCAGGAGGTGAGGAATGGTCGACAATCCTCTGCGGTACCAGAAAAAGTTTCAGGACGACCCAAACGAACCTGTCGAGGGGGAGCAGGCGCTTGCTCCAGTCTGGCTACACGTCCATGCAACTGC